>NW_009596824.1:0-474 GCF_000690535.1 Cariama cristata
TCTTATTCACGCTCCCACCTGGTGGACCCTCAATACCTTTCCAGTGATTTAATATACACCCAAACGGGCTTTTCTTTAGAATTGTCTGCTCTGCTTTCCCCCTGTTATACCACACACAGAATCCCCCCACAAAGGGTGATATTACAGTACATTACACAGCAACAAATAATCAAAATTAAAGCCAACAGTACACCAATTACAATTCTGTATATTGCTACAGTTATCAAATCCTAAATCACAAAGTCATACAGGTCAAAACCGAATTATTCAAAACCAAATGTATACGGAAGCATACCCAAATGTATAACCGAAACACATCAAATGTATACCCGGAATATACCCAAATTTAAGCCTATAAGGTGCTAGCAACCCAGTATATGCTGCCCAATGAAAGATCTTGTCTTACAGATTATGGGTAGGTTTCAGATTGACCGGGCTCAAAACTAGAATAAAAGAATACCTTTATTAGATGGT
>NW_009596825.1:0-381 GCF_000690535.1 Cariama cristata
TCTCCTGAGTTCCAAATGCAGTGTTTTATTCTGTGGAGGTGGTTCAATGTGTTTGTGTCATCCAGCCACGCTGGCCACTCTGCCTACCTGCAGCCCATCTCTGCCTTCCCTTGGCCCCCTTCTTCCCTTGGGAACCCAAAGCACTGGGGCTTTGGCCACACCATTTCCTGCTTCCATTGACCCTTTTGGGCGCCATTTACTTGCGCTGGTGAGAGCGAAGCAGTGGTGGAACAGCCCTGCTTTTGTTTCAGGTGCGTTTCAGGGTGATGAGATCCAAGCGATGAGGTCTGCAGTGTGGTGGCGAGCAAGGAACACCGTGACCTTACGATGCACTTACAGCTCCAACGCCTCCTATATTTACGTGGCCTGGGATCGGCAGCG
>NW_009596826.1:0-1172 GCF_000690535.1 Cariama cristata
TAATTCAGCACCTTGGAAGGAGGTGCGGGGAGGAGGGGGGAGGCGGGAATGTGGCTTTCTCGGGTTTTATTTGATAGCTCGCCTGGTTCAAAGTGCTTTTAATCACTGACGCCTGGGCGAGCCCACCTTATAATGCAAAGCGGTTAATATCGGACAAGGGTCTTTAAACTTCATATTCTCATTTGTTTCTTTAAACGGATTAACGTGGAAATCGAGATGTGTTTTTTTGGGGGGGAACCGGTACCTACCTACGGACTGACCTGAAAAGAACTGACAACGCTGCAAACTGTTTTTTTTTTTTTCATTGCATGTTACAGCGGGAATAACTCGCACGCAATGGTTAAATATGCTCCGAAATCTCCACGTTGCGTATACACGAGCCTAAAGTTCTTTCTTGTTATGTGGCTACATGCATAGGCACATACATATACTGTCTCACACAAGCACATACACGGCTGTATACATAAAGTTTAAATAATTTAGTGGAAAAGTCAGACCATCGCTCGACGGTTCACAAGTCTTTCCTCAGATGATTTCCGCCCCCCCCCAATTGGCAACATTGCTCCTTCTTTGCATTTTAAAGCAAGGACAGGTCTCAGATTATTATTTCTTCCGTGCTCCCCCCCTCTCCTCCCAACCTGCTCCCCTGAGTTGAACAACGCGGGTTGAGCGGGGCTGACATCCCCGCTCCGACGCTCAGGCTCTGGACCCGGCAGCTTTAGGGATTGTGCCTGAGTCCTGCGAGGAGAAATGTGTGGGCTCTCTCAAACGCCAGGCTGGGGAAAAGGCAGAGCTGCAGGCATTCACACTTCTGGGGCTGGGAGATTTCTTTCAAAAGAGCCCTGAAGTATTTAGGGGGTTGGGGGGGGGGGGGAACCCTTGTACCGGAAGAAAATGGCCTAAACACAATAGGACTCGCCATTTTCTCCTTCCAAAGCACAAAGCAGCTCCGCGGCTTCAGCACCACACAAAGAAAGCCCGGACCTTCTGAATTCTCTTACATTTCCCCCCCTCCACCCCGAATTTCAAAAGCCTTCCCCTCTAACCGCTCCGCTTTCCCAGGAGCGCTCACACAGAAAGAAAGAAAGGAAGGAGGAAGGGGAGGGGGAGAAAAGCGCCTGGGCCAGGCGAGAGGGAGACAGGTTTGAGCTTACTTTATTTAAATCCAATCC
>NW_009596827.1:0-17884 GCF_000690535.1 Cariama cristata
CTTGGGCTGGCAGAGTCTAACAGCCAGAGCAGCCGCTTAAATCAACCCCGGGGCTGCTCCTGGCCGGCTGGTTTCTGTCGTTTGCTGACTTCTGGCCATATCTTCCGTTTAAGTAGCAAACATGCATCACTTTATGTACATGCATAGATATATATGTATGCATGTACATACATACATATGCATACTTACAGGAGGAGGAAGATCACTTCTCTTCCAGCTGTCCAGCTGAAGCCTTAGAGCATGAGATTTGATTTGAGCCATTGTGTGAATGTAGGCAAGCAAGTGTTGACAGCTGATTGTAACATTGAACGTTTATGTCATGCTTCCTCATAGGGCTATTGTATGTTAAATGCTTGTCTCTGGGTGCTACAAACAGATTTATGTTTATAAATGTGTGTGTATGTAAAACTGCACTGTAAACAATTTATAACATTATATTTTGTTACATGTAGATACAAATTGATTATAGGGCAGTTTAAAATAAGCTTATTTAGGTGGCATTTTAACAATATTTAAGCTTTGTCAGCTCTCAGTGGTGGTGTGTAATTATACAGAACAGGGAGGAAAGCCAGATGGAGTATTCAAACCTTTTACAAACCTAGTCTGCAAATCAGGAGGTTACAGCTGAGTACTAGGAGGGGGACATAATTTTAGTTAACTGGTTAGGTGTACTAGAGAAGTTGAGAAGTCAAGATGGTGGAAGTAGTTCAATTTCCATTTCAGTAGGGGTATGAGAAGTAAGTTTTGACAAAGGGGATAACACGGGTTTTTTGAGAGACAGAAAGAAACACCAGAACTTGTCAAACCTCTGATTGAAGAATTGAGAACAATAGACATGTACAAAATTCAGAAGTGTAGGGCTGAATGGCAGAACAGTGGAGTCAGCAAGAAACAACAAGGCTAGGGAAGGGTTGGCTGGATTTTGATGATCTCGTAAAAGAGAAAAAGATCCTGGTTTTGTATATCGAGTTGAAATCATGAATGTGCATCAATAGCCTGCATCTGAGCATATAAGACTTGGTGGGGTGGAGGGGGACAGCTGTTGAAGGATGACCTGAAAAAGTCCAGAGAAGAGCTAGTGTGAAAGAGGATGGTTTGATCAGGAGCTGCATTCAGTGCTTTGAGAATCAAGTCCTTCTGTTTATCTGGGGAAGAGTTTGTAAAGAACTTTTTCTTCCCTGTTTGATCTTCCCCGCATGCTGGAGGAGTTCTCAGCCTGTCGTCTTAGTAACAGTATCCTTTAGCACTCAGCATTGTTATCTCCATCCCATCTTAGCATCTGCCCTGCCATGCTATATATAATTGTGTTAAAAATCCATGAAAGACATGCAGTAGGTTTTTTATGTGTAGCAGTGGTTTGCACTCATCCTTGTTAAAGCAACAGCTTCTTTGCTTTGAAGAAGCCAGGGCTGGAGAACAGATTGCTTCTTTGCCTGTCATCAGAGCTGCCCGGCACTGAGCTTCTTTTTTGCCTCTGTTGAAATTAACTGTACCCTCCTGTTCAGTTAGTGTCCTTGCCTGAACTGGGCCCTGTTCCCGCTGTTGGAGAAGAAATCTGTAGGTAATCATCAGGCAAAGTGACAGCCTGTATTCCATAATTTATTTCAGCGTGTAGTGACCTACTGAAAGGCGACAGCTCTTTGAAAGGTGTGGCCTGGGACACTGTGTGCCAGGGTCACTTTGACATAATAAGTTATTAAAACAACTCTGAGAAGTCACGTGAAACATGGGGGAAAAATTAATCACTTCATACATGAGTCACTAGCTAATTAGACCAAGACTTATTTCCCCAAGTGATGGGTGTCTTTTTAAAGTGACCCAAAGTGCTAATGCCAGCTAGCAAAACATAAACGTTTCCATTTTCACTGAGGAAGCTCCAAGATCAGGCAGAGGGCAGATTTAGCTAGGTGATACCAGGAAAAGGTGCAATCACAGTGGTTCCTTCAGGGAAAAAGAAAACAAGAAACAGCCCTGTCAGGCATCTTCCGGAGCTCTCTGAAGTACTGTAGTTAAGAGATGAACACACAGTGGTTCTGCAGAACACAAGACAGAGGAATCTCAGTATCTTTTATTCATGGCTTCCTCCTCACATTAGAGCTCATTTCTTAACCTAAAAGACAGAAGGGTTGAGTGATACTAATTTTTTCCTTAATTTTGCAGCAGTTGTGGAGCACAGACTTGGCACCTCTCACGGAAGAGAGCTGCAGATGTGTTTTCTCACAACGATTTATTTTAGCACAGGCCTTCTAAACTTTTTTTTTAACCTTACACTAAACTGCTCCTGAGCAAATAACATTGGCTGTTTCTGCTTCAGTCTGAGGCCATTCCTCTTTCTTAACAAGTTACTGTCTGGGATGCTAGGAATGCCTTTAACCACTTTTTTTATAAAGCACCCAGGAAAACATTAATGGGCAAAGGGGAGCTCAGGTCGCTTGATATTTTATTTGTGATTGACTTCGTATTATCTGGGACACTATGGAGAGAGTGGGAAGAATTTGATCAACACGGGAACTAACGTGTGCTGAGGATTGTGGTGCTTTAGACACTTGACCAAGAGGACATAAGTTGAAGTTTGTCTTACTGATCCTACCTTAGAGCTGGCTCTACACAAACCAGATCTGAGTTAGCAGGGGACCAGTGCTGCACCAAGATTAAGTGTTGTAGCGTTCACGATGACTCTGCAAAGTCTGCATAGAGCTCCTTGCTTTCCCTTCCCCAGCCAGACCTGGGGCAGGGGCTCCAGTGGGCCCTGACAGAAGTCAGTTTTGCAGGACTATCAGTCCAGGATCGTTGGTTCCTGCAGTGGATGAGCAAGCAGGGTAGCTGCATGACGCTGTGCTGGAGCTCCTGAGCTCTGCCAGACCCAGGCTGGCTTAGCAGCAAGTCAGCCTGGCTGCCTGCATCCTCGGCAGAACTAATCATAACCCTGTTGAACTGCCCATTGATCACTGAGTTGACTGTACGTTAATATCTGAGAAGCCAAATCCATCAGTAAGTTTGGATAATTAAACTGTCAAGGGGTTGATTCCAGGTTTGTCAGTAGTTTTGATATTAAGTGTTCATGGAAGGTATTTTTGCATGCTACAGCACTCAGTCCTATAGACGGTGTGAGAAGCTTAGCTATCACTTTGGTCCTTCATATCTGTTTTGTCTTATCACACACAGCTCTACAAATTATTTTGATATTTAAGATCAGTTATATCTCATCCTACTTGCTCTAGTGAAGCTGAAATCAGGGCTTATACACAAACTTCCCTTGAGACATTGAAGGTGTGAATGAAATCTAATTTTTACCTCTTACCTTAGTTACTGGATAAGGGTGCTTTGAGCTGTTGAGTAGCTGTTGTTCCAAACCAGTCACCTGCATTTCAGTCATGGTTACTGTGATCTTTTCCTGTAGCTTTTAAAGGCTTCCTAAGTTCTCCAGGTCTGCAGATTCGATGCTAGAGAAATATATAATAACAATAGAGAAGGTAGCTGGACTATCATGAAATGTCTTTGGAGGAATGTTACGCTGAGCTAGGAGTACAGTCAATGATTACATGGGTATGAAGTGAAACACCACCAAAAAGTGGAATTCCTGGCTCACTGAAGGCAGTAGAAATTTTGCCATCGAGGGAAATTCCAGCCTTGTGGAGTTCAAAGGCTCTGTAGCTGTAAAATAAACAAACAAAAAAGCCCTCAGATGCTGCGTTCATGACTGTAGGAGTAAACATCATGGGATGTTTTTTCATCGTATCCAGTAGCTACGCTTGACCTCCTCATTCATAGCAAATTTCAGTGAATTGGTTGTTCTGTTCCTGCTTAAAGAGGAAAGTGTGCATGAGGTCAAAACAACTGGAGCCACAACTGAAAAACAGATGCATCAGGTTTAACATCACTCCACAGGAAAGCATCCTGTAAGGACACAAAGCAAAGAGAAGGGTGTAGATGCTCTCACCATCTCCTGCCATTGCACACTATGGGAAAGTAGCATGCCTACAGTCTGGAGCATGGGAATGGTGGGTCCCATCTCTGACCCAGGTCTCGTGGGAAAACCAAAGTTCTTCTAGGGTGGGTCCGTCTTTTTTGCAATACTGATAGTTCCTCTTCTTTCTGACAGGGGAACTGTACTCTGGCAAGATGCTCTCTGTCTGGTGAGTCTTACGCTTTTATTTCATTTCAAACTACTAGACAGAACAGAGGTGATGATGGAAATTGGTAATAGGTTTGATTGGGGTTTATTTCTGTCAGTCATGCAATGAAGAAACAGTTGGTGAAATGAGCTGTGTTTCCATGTGAGTGATTCCCTTGCCTAATGTACACGCTGCTCAATCCATTCAGCTCTGGTGAAGATTTCACAGCAGCAGCAGCACAGTGTATTTCAAGCATTGCAGTGCTTGAAACACATGCTGTTACAGAGCCTAGCTCTCTAATAAAGTCTTTTGAAAATGATGGGTGAACATTAAGTGGCATGTCAAATCTAGAATGCCTGTGAACAACTCTTCAGTGCTTAAACTGGATTTTCCCAGAGCTCTGTTTTTTCCTAGCTGTGCTGTGTTTATATAGCATTACATCACTCACTTCTGATTCCACTTTGAGAAACCAGTTAAATCCGCTTACCTTTTCCGGTTTCTAGAGTTGTCAAAATTCTGTTGCTTGTTTTAAAAATCAAGTGGGGAAATAGTTCTTCCTTCTGGCATTGTGTAATTGAGATAATTATGTTCTCCAATTGCTACAGTGACTCTCTTTAAGATCAGTCTGGAAAACTGCCCAGTGCCCTGAAAGGGACAAAGGACGAGAGTTCAGTTCGTAATAAAGATTGCAGTGTCAGGGCATGTGAGCAGGGTGGGAAGGGGACAGTGGGGTATGTGAAACTGAGAAGCTATGCAAGTACCTCCCTGCTGTGAGTTTTTGGAAAAAAGCGTTCTTGGGACAGGGGTTGGACAGAGAAGAGGGATAATGGTGGATTGCTACTCTGCCCTACACCCTATTTTCATTCTTTTTTTTCCTTCTTGCCTGTCCATGTGACTGTGAGGCTTCCTGGGGGTGCCTCTTAGGCAACTGATGCCTTGCTCCTATTAGGAACCCCTTTGATTGGTGAGGTATTAGCTTTGAGGTCAAGATGTAACTTTTTTCCCCATCTCTGTAAATCCAGGTGAGGACAAGACCAGTGTTCTTGGCAAGCTCTGGGCACACTGAGGTGCCTCTATATGGCTATATTCCCCACTTGGTCCCAAGCTTCTTTCAGGGTGAACAGTCATGTCCCCTGCACTCTTTTACCTGGCAGGGACACTTGAGGGCTGGATGGCTGGATAACGTTCCTGTGGGATAACACTATTCTCATTCACAGGTGTGGCTGGGAGCCAGGGACTGGCTTACATGGACAGCAGGAAGCTTGTGTAAGTATCCCCAGGAAAACTGTGATGTGGAGAGGCTGAGGCTGCTCGAGCCTTGATAAGATTTGGGGGCTGGGAGGCAGAATGTGGTTGGCTGTCATAAAATCCCTGTGCACATTGTAGGAGTGTGGAGCTAGCACTAACAAAATCTAGGTTTTGCAGATCAGGAGCTGTGGCATGCTTAAAGACAATAAGGTTTGTTTGGAACCAGATACTGAGGCAAGGAAAGGACAGGAATGAGGAGACTGGTGATAAATGGATCTCTACCCTTTGATTATCTGACTAGAAGTCTTGTTTGCTCTATGGTGGCCTCCTGGTAGGATTTCTGTCAGGAGAAGTGGGGTGGTTCAGGGAGCTGTTGTTCATATGGCAAGGTTTGTATTGCTGAGGTGATCTTGTAAAAATGCATTTGAGGAAATGACCTTAAGAGCACATCCATAAAAGCCTGAAATGCTTGTAATGAATACATCAGAACAGCTGAGCAGCCTTTCAGATCAGTTAAGCAAATGTAAGTTCTGTACTTGAGGTTGGTGCCGACAGCCTGCAGAGGAACGTACTTCTGTGTTCATATCTTTCTCTCTTTCTGCAGAGTAAATAGCTCCAGTGTCTTCACTGTCCGTTACTTCAGAACCACTGCAGTACGTAGTAAGTAAAAAGTCAGGATACAGTGGGATGGCTCTTGTGCTACCTGTTGCTGTCCTGACAACAGCTGAAGATACCTCTTCCATCCTTGGTCTAGGCCCACTGCTGTCCTGCCTCAATGGATGGTTGAGAGTTTATGCCCCAGAGCCCTAAAGATTTTGTGTGGCTTTCCTGTCACCATGTGACTTTCAGTCAGATGGGAATTTCTCCTGTGTTTAAATGTTAATTGATGTTTAAGCAAGCAGAAGGCCAGCATTTGATGTCTGTTGACCTCTAACCCCTATAGTAGAGTCCTGATGACAAGAACGAAGCAATGCCAAAAGTTTTGAGCTCTGAATGCCTTCAAGTCTGTTTGTCTCTCTCACAGGGGATGACGTGGTTACGGTGAACACACCAGCCTTTGCAGAGTCAGTCACAGAAGGAGATGTCAGGTGGGAGAAAGGTAAGCAGTTGCCTCTTCCCTGAAATTCTGAGCACCGTTGCTGCTGCACTGAACAGGTCCGGGACAGATTGTAGTTCACTGGCTGACATCCTGCTCTGTGCCTTTAAGTCTGTGGCAAATGAGACAGTTAATTGCAGTTCTCCTAAGAGGTAAGAATGGCAGTTACTGCCTCGGCACCTCTCTGTCATGGGTGATGTTGGGTGAAGGGTGATGTCTAAACTGGAATCAGACTCTGACTGGGCAGTAGATTGATTGTTTGAGCTCGACTTTTCTTTAGAAGTTGTGGAGAACTGGGATGAGAAAATTGTGGATTACTGAGGGAGACTGCTGTGGGTTAAGAGGTGAGGCCAGAGCATACCTTCCTCCTCACGGTGGTCTTTATATCTGTCATTCAGCTGTTGGAGACACAGTGGCAGAAGATGAAGTGGTGTGTGAGATTGAAACAGACAAGGTAGGAGTTTTCTGGACCAAAACTTTTTCTAGTCCTGAAGCGGGTACCCTGTATGGCTCCTTGCCGACTAAGAGCTCCTAGAGCCTGCAGGCCCTGCCTGTGTCTCCTGCTCCCTTCATGGAGAAGAGCTTTTCTCATCTCGTGTGAAAGCTGACTGTGCCTTAAGTGAGAATTCTTTGATAACTCTTCTTTCCTTATACATTTGTTTAATCATCAGTGGTGCTGATGTTTGTTGGAGCTGCAATTCCACTCCTCCTTCCAATTTCGGTGCTCTAAGCTTTGAAATCTGTTTGAGTTTAAACAGAGGAGAAATCTGCAGAACTATAGGATGTCTTCAGATTGTTTTAAGTTTAGCCTTTAAGTTTACTCACTCCTTAAAGGACTCTTAATCTTTGAAGTTCTTGCTAAAACTCCCTGCCAAGTTTTGCTTCCAGCGTTGCTGTCAAGAAGATGCTGGCAGCGGGTCGTCAGTTCTTGATTGTACCCTGGAGCAGGAAGATCAGGCTATACATTACACTGCCTGCATCTCCTAAAATTGCTAAGTATTGGCACAGAATCCTAGTGGAGGGTGTGAGAACTGGTGCAAATTGTGTGAGACAGAGCCGCTGTCTGTGCCAATTTACAATGTATATCTGCACGTGTTGGCATCTTCTCTTGGGCACTTGGTTCTTGATCCAGTGTTTGGGGGAATTTTGCTGATTTTACATTTTGCAGACATCAGTGCAAGTTCCAGCCCCAGCAGCTGGTGTGATTGAAGCCCTTCTGGTACCTGATGGTGGCAAAGTGGAAGGGGGGACACCTCTGTTCAAACTCAGGAAAACTGGAGGTAAGTCAGGCATGTATAACTTGCACAGGCCTTCTTGTTTCCACCAGTCTTTTTCTGAAGATGAAAGCAAGGCATTTAGAGGGATCCTGAGAGAGGTTAAATGTTTCCTCCATCTGCCTCTGTAGCTTGAATAAAATACTCCTATTCTGTTGGCCATTAGAAAAGCATAATTTTAGTCCTTCTGAGGGGGGAACTTTCATTTTGCTCGCTCTGGAGGAGACTGCAGCTCTAAGCTAAAATTAGTTGAGAATTCCCCTGAGATAGCTCCCTTCTCCTCCCTCTTCTCTTTAGCGTCCAGTCTCCTGCACAGTGAGGAGATCTAGGGTGTCAGTGCGTAAAACGCTTTCACCATGGGATCCTCTTGTGGTGGCTCCTGTCAGTTGAGTAGTGCTGAGAACACAAAGGCACTCTGCCAGAGCGTTAACTTTTGTCAGGTTGATTGGACTTGGAGATCCCTGACAGCATTGCCCTTACCATGGTTCTTCCTTGTCTTTCAGCTGCTCCTGCCAAGGCCACACCAGCAGCAGCCCCTCCTCCTGCTGCAGCCCCTGAACCTGTAGCTGCAGCTGCCCCTCCTCCTGCTGCAGCACCAATTCCCACTACGATGCCACCAGTGCCGCCTGTGTCAACTCAGCCCATCGACAGCAAACCAGGTGAGGCAACAGCCATTTTCTCCTATTCTCAAACCTCTCTTCCTTGGGGAGAGCATGTAAGGTTGAAGATGGCAAACAACCTGGCATTTATGGTGAAGGCCTCCCCTGCATGCTCCAGACTGGAGAGCTCAGCTATGCCTGGAACCTGCCCAGCCCAATTCAAGGCGGCTTCCACACTGTGTTGTTTGAGCAAGGAGCTCAAATGGGCTTTATATTGCAGGGCATTGCGATCAAGCCCTGGCTTCCCTTTTTGACTGATGCGTTCTTTACCCTCAGTGTCTGCGGTGAAGCCGGCTGCAGCCCCAGCGGCAGCCCCTCCTGGGGAGGCAGTGCCCAGCAAAGGTGCCAGATCAGAGCATAGGGTAAGCTGTGGGAGTAGGGGCCTTGCCAGCACTTCTCTTGCTGGGTGACAATCTCTTCTGGCATAAGCCTTGAGCTTTCCAGATGGGTGCATATCTGCCTGTTCACACCCAGCTCAGTGAGGCTGTACAGATGGGGAAATTCTTTACAAGAGGGCACCACTTAGGGGTGGGGTGGAGGAAGAGCCAGGTCTGATCTAACACAGGTCTTTTCTAGCCAAAATTCTTGTCTTGAGGTCTGCTGACTGAGCACAGAAGGCTCAGTGTGCTCTGCTTGGTCTGTCCACAAGCTCTCAGCAAAGGCCTGAGGCTGCTGCAGCTGCCTTGTGCATTCTTGAGAAGATAGTTGAGCAGCCTGCTTTCTTAGCAGTCTTGCTCTTCTCATATTAGCCTCATGCTGGAAACCTACGCATGCTTGGAGGTCCTCAGGAGCACATAGGTCGGAAGTAGTTATGCTGTGATGTCTTTCAGCACTGCTTTTCAAGTGAACTGTGTGTTGAGCTGGGCAGCTTCATAGTGAAATCAGCTCCTCAGCCTATCATGCTCCTCAGGGAGACCTGGAGCGAGAACCTTGGCCCCAGGCATCTGTTACTAGTCAACCAGGTGGCAAGAAGAAGGGCCTTTTGAGTTTCTTGTGGATTTTGCCCCTTGGATGAGCTTGAGGCAGCTTCTGCTTACATCTTTTTAATTTTCAGGTGAAAATGAATAGGATGCGTCAGCGTATTGCTCAGCGGCTGAAAGAGGCTCAGAATACTTGTGCCATGCTGACCACTTTCAATGAGATCGATATGAGGTGAGGAGCAGACTTCTTTTTCCCTTTACGAGTAGAAATAGATGCAGGCAGTCATCTAAATAGCAGTCAAGACCTTGCTGATTCTCTTTGGAGAGATTGGCAACATGTCTTTTGGGACCTCTTTCTTAGGTATGTACCACCATCTGTGCAGCTTCATCAGGGCCGTGTTGGTGTTTCAGTATGAAGGCTGCGTAGCTTCCTAATGGCCTGTCATTCCTCGAGAGTCATCTGCTGCTTGTAAAAGGGGCAGTCTGTTTCCTCATCTGTGTGGTTCTTGGTTGAGGACTGGTAGATGTTGAGCAGACGACCAGGAGCAACTAGTGTCACTTGTATAGTGGCTATTAGAAGATAGCAAGGTATAGCATCTGTTTTCTGCCACCCCACCAGGTTACTGCTTTTGGAGGTGGGCATATTTAACTTCCAGTGAAGTGGTTCCTGAGGGCTCATCAGCCTTTCAGGTGAGCATTACCTAGGTCTGAGGCCTTTGGTGTTGGATGGTGCACCCTTCCAGAGACGGACTAGCATCCTTCCTCATACCGTCCAGGCAGGTGGGGGGTCTCCTGACTCAAGTGCTTGCATGGACTGAACGCACTAATGGCTTTGGAGGTTGGGCAGCTTATGTTACAGTGCATTAAGGGGAAATTGTGCACAAATCAAATTGCCTTGTGAAATCCTATTCTGCTCCTTAAGACAAAACATGTAAATATTTGGGTCTCAGAACAATAAGGTTGGCAAAATAGTCTTGATTGGAGGGGAAGTGCTGCAGCTTTATCTCCTCTCAGAGGCTCATTGAGGTGTCGCTTTACGCTGGCCTCGGGCTCTCATTGCATCTGGTAATCTGGTTTGGATTGATTGGTGTGAAGTTGACTCGTGAGGACCTGTGCTGGGGCCTCCTGCTTCCCACGGGGGTCAGCGTCTGAAAGGAGGAAGCCATAATGAGCCAGTTTCGTAGCAAACCTCATCCTCATTGCTGCAGTCCTTGTGTCTTGGGAGGCACTAATGTCTTTGGACGGTAATCCTAGCCCTAAACAAGGTTAGGTGCAGGAAAATAAACACTCTAAACCATGGAGACCCCTGCCCCTTGCTGAAACTGTCTCTTCAAAGATTCAAGATCTCTGGAGCGGGGAGGGATGGACCATGCAATTCCACAGCATCTGGTATTATCTGGGAACTGGAATAGGCAGAGCTTGTAGCCACAGCTTGGTTGACTTTTTGTAAATGGTCTCAGTTCTGATAAATAGAAGCAGTGGGGAAACATGGTTAGTCTGGTTGAGGGTGGTGGTTACGCTGGCACCCACTACCATAGCATCTGGAAAGATTTCTTTCATATTCACTCAACTCCCAAAGCCAGAGAGTTGGGTATGGAGGCATCCTTGTGCTGGTTGGTGCTGGACTTGCACAATGATTGAAGTCTTTTCCCCCGATCACCACTTGCATCTTTTCTGCTTTTGGCATTTCCTGTTTTTTCACCCTTCTGAGGTTGGCCCAGCCACACCTGCAGTTGCTGTCTGTGGTGCCGCACTGGTATCAGTGCTGGTGTCCAGAGAATTGGTGGCAACATCAGGCCTAAGCAGGAAATATGCCATGCTCCATCTTGCTTTTGCACCTGGCAGTGTGGGCCATGCAGGTTAACCCTGTCCTGTTGAGTTTGTGCTCCAGGACCAGTTTCTGTTACATTCTTTGGCAGGACCCTTGGAGCCACCTTCAGCCCACTTCACCTGTGACATTTGAAGGGTTTTTCGGCAGACTGGTTGGTGCAGGTTTGCAGTCCTTGGGGCTGGCACTGAAATCTATTACAGAGCGAGGGAACGGTGTTTTCTTGAACTACCTGCTGACCAGCATTATCATGTGTTTTGCAGCAACATCCGGGAGATGAGAGCTGTACACAGGGATCCCTTCCTGAAAAAGCACAACCTGAAACTAGGTTTCATGTCAGCTTTTGTGAAAGCTGCAGCTTTTGCTCTGCAGGACCAGCCCATTGTGAATGCAGGTGAGCGGTGACCCTTGCTGGTGAGTTGCATGTCTCACCAGTGAACATGGTAGAGTGGGGGGAAAGCAGGTGGCCAAGTCCATGGCAGGGCTAGTAGCTTGGACAAGCAAGTCAAATATACAGGAAAAAGAGGAACAGTCCTATGTGCTGCAGCTGATTTGGCTAATGCCACTGATGTAGGTAGAGGACAGCTTGCCAGGAGGGACTCTGTTGGGAAAGGGTTGCCAGGAGTGGGGCTGGGGCCATGCATATGCAGCCTGCAGAGGGAAGACCTTGCTGGTTGGTGTGGAGGTAGCTGCTGTAGGAGCGATGCAGTTTCTGGGGGATGTCAGAGGTGCTTGCTCAAACCCAGAGGAGGAGAATAACCAAGGGGATGTCTGAGGGGGACTGACCTCTCTGGACTGTGTTTCCTTTCTGTCTATCCTGATGCTTCTCCTACAGGTGCAGCGAGGGCTCATTCTTCTCTGGAATTACATTTAAGCTAGAGATGAACAAGTTGTTATGATTTTGTGGCTACTTCTGGTCTGTTGAGCCCTTGATCTTGGGTACTGCATGTGTAACACAGCTTTTTTCTCCTGCTAGTGATTGATGACACGACCAAAGAGATTGTGTACAGGGACTATGTGGACATCAGTGTCGCTGTAGCAACTCCCCGGGTAGGTACCTTGGATGCTTTGGTCATGCTTCCTGCAGCCTCAGGTCTGGGATGATCGTATACTTTGAGCCAACTCAGCTTTGAACTCTGCTGCAGCAGAAACTTACTGATGAGACACGTCTTTTAAATGAGACTTCTGATACGTTGTGAACTGTTGAGATGGGTTTTGGGAGAAGATGAAGGACCAAGAATATTCTGCCTCTGTACTAGGAGATGTAGTAACAAGGTCACTATAGATCTCAGTGGTTAATGAGTAGGGCCAAGTTAGGGAACCTCTTTTTTTCATAGACCCCTGAAGATACGGCATAGACAGTAAAAGCTTTGCACGTCCTGTCCTTTAGCTAACTCTGCTGTGCTCTTCCACCATTTCTGTAAATGACAAAGAGGTCTTCCTGTCCAAGGAGAGTATGGGATGGCGATACAGGTGTTGAATTAGTTGGTTGTGTTGTGAGGCAGAGGTTTGGCCAGGACTGAAGCTCTGTCACTGCTCCCAAAGTCATGGGGAGATCCAGCATAAAGGGACTCCACTCTTTTCATGGAGAAAGAGGTGGCAGCTGAACTCTGCCCAGTGCCTCACCTGCTTTTATGGATGTGGAGCTGGATCCAGACAGACCTGGCTGATTTTATGAGATGAGCTTACAGAGGCAAAGAAGATGTCTCATTTACGGTGTCAGCCCTTGGTGCGTGTCATGCCGTGTTTCCTGGGAGGCTGCCAGAGTGTGAGGCAGCTCTGCCAAACCACCTGCTGCACTGAGGTGGAGGCAGGAACTCTGCTGGGCTGAGGCCAGGCTCCTGCCCCATAACGGTTATCTGTGTGTTGCTGTGGTGAATTTGCTGATCATGCACTTTGCTTCTCCCTAGGGTCTTGTGGTCCCTGTCATTAGGAATGTAGAAAACATGAATTATGCTGACATAGAGCGAGCTATCTACGAGTTGGGGGAGAAGGTAAGGAACGTTGGAGGTTTTTCCAAAAAGGGTTCGGAGGAATGGGAAGAATTGGCATTGCTGGATAGGCATGAATTGATTCAGTCCCTCTGTGTCATCATCTCTGACCTCTACCACACTGAGTCATGCTGTGGGGAGTGATCCAGTTACATCTGTAGCTGTGCCCGTGCCTTACAGGACAGGACTATCTACTTGCTGTCCTTCCAGAAGACTGCAAACTATGCATTAGTGACACAGTGTGTCTTCACCTTTGTCTTTAGAGGCCAAGGCTGAACTGCCCTGGGGCAGAAGTCCCTGTATCTGTCTCCTGCAAAAGCAGGAGTTGGAAGTGAAGGCAAGAGAATCCTTCCCCAAAGCCAGTAAATGTTCAGATCTAAAGATAGGATACATTTTCAAGTAATTCCTGATGGTTTTCAGCTGAACGGATCAATAAGTGAAGCTCTTGCCATCAGCATTTATTCCTGGAGAGACTGAACATCCAAACCCTTGTCCTTTTTCTTCTGTGATCTTTGTGGCTTTCTAAGACCTTACTTGTTCTTCTAGGCACGGAAGAACGAACTGGCCATCGAAGACATGGATGGAGGCACTTTCACAATCAGCAACGGAGGGGTTTTTGGGTCACTGTTTGGGACACCTATCATTAACCCACCCCAGTCTGCCATCTTAGGCATGCATGCCATCTTCGACAGGCCTGTGGCTGTGGGAGGCAAGGTAGGTGGAGCTGTGCAGCAAGTTTCAGTGAACAGAGGGGAGAGCTCAGTGGGATGGGGACCATAGCCCATATGCTTTTTCTAGGGGATTGGTGTCAACTTCTAAAAGGCTTTAGCGTGAAGGAGGAGGAGAGACTAATGGGTGTAGGGCAGCTTTGCTGGTACTGGTACTTCCCTGAGGTGTGCAGGGGGCCTTGTCCTATCTGTGAGGGGGAGAACTGGACAGTCTGCTTCCCTGTGGGGAGGAGGAGGAAGCTGTAGCCTTTGTGATAGAGAACAGCTCCAGAAAGGGAACTAGTTTTGGACCCAGCCTGTGTGGTGATCAGTGCCTGGGTGTGTGAGTACATAGGTAATCCTGCCAGGCAGGACACATCCAGCAGGGCCTGAGCTCTGCATTCAGGATGGGAAAAAGCCAGGTCTTCCCCAAATTCACAGGACAGCATCATGCAGACAGTAAGACTGAGCTCACTAATGCCTGTCTTATTCCTCCCCTTCAGATTGAGGTGCGACCCATGATGTATGTGGCGCTGACATACGATCACCGGCTGATTGATGGCAGAGAGGCAGTGACTTTCCTGCGCAAGATCAAGGCAGCAGTGGAGGATCCCCGCGTGCTGCTGCTCAACCTGTAGCGCAGCCGCACCCCCACACAACCCACCCAGGGCAGGGCCACAGCACCAGCAGGGCCAGTGCAGGGCATTCAGGAACTGGCAGGGGTCATTCCAGTCTCCCTCCCTCCGCTGTGAACGGAGCTGTCCCAGAGGGAATTGCGGGGATAGCTCCTACCTCCTTTCCTATTCTGTTTAATGAAGGCTCAGTTTCTCACGAGGATTGCTATGCAGTGGGCCAACCCACCCACTGAATGGCACTTACCGCCTTTGCAGAGCCGTCTGTACAGCATCCTCTCCCTCACGGCACCAAACTCTCACCTCTAGCTTGTCCTATACCACTGGAAACTGCTTGCTGCTGCTGTGCTAGGGTACCCTTCCCTGCCGCTCCCAAGGCAGGGTCAGCTTTATTTCCTAGCACTGAGGTTCCTGGGAGGGAGAGGAGAGGAAAGCCTACTGTTCTGTCCCTGTTTTGCTTGAAAATCTTTCACACTCATCTGTCTTGCAAGGGCAGACTGGGGACCCCCAGGCCGCTTGCAGCAGAGGTTTTGGTCAGAGCAGGGTTCGAGGTAGGTGTCATGCCTCTGGCAGTGCCCTAGTTACACTCCCTCCACAGGAACACAGCGGTGGCAACTCCCCTGCTTTCCCTTGGAGATTGTTGGTCTCTCTCCAGCCTGGTCACTGAGGTGTGAACGTTCATGTCCGGGTGCACAGAGCCCGTGACCTCTGTAGAGGTTGTCCTGGGGGGACAACCCTTTCACCATTACATGCCCGACACGGGGGTAAGAACCATCCCCCAGCAGCTGTCCTTGAATCACAGCACACTGACGGTGGATCTGACTGCTGGCTTCCTGCGTGTGAGGGCTTGGCCTGCTACCAGCAGAGAGACAGCTGCGGGGGGCCAGGTCTGTAACTGTAGTGTATATCCCAGCCCAAGGCTGCTGGTTTTGGGGGGAGGGGGGCAGTCCTTAATCTGATAGCGCACACATGTATTGGGGAGTGAGGGGGTTGCTAGTGCCTGCAGAGTCTATTACTCTTACCCTCTACACAGAACTTGTAACTAAAATATTTAACACAGTGGATTTTAAATGAAATAAAACTGGGCAATGAATGTGAGGTGGGGTGTGTTTGAAGGGGTGAGCAGCAGCTCCTGGGTGAGGACTCCGGCATCAGCAGCATCCCTAGTGTAGTCTTAAGAAGTCCGGTATCTGGTGGTGAGAGAAAAGAAGGAATGGGAGCTGGGCCCATCACTGGTGGTACTAAATTGAGGCTTCTCTGGCTGTGAACTCTACTCAAACCCTCTCTGGCACACAGTTGGCTCTTCCCAGCAAAGATGAGGTTTTCAGGGCTGGAACTGATCCTTTTCTTGGTCTAGCCACAGAACTGTTACAGACGTCGAGAAAATCCCAGTGTTTGCTAAATGGCATGATGGCCAAGAGGGAGACCTGGGGCAGGGTGTTAAAGTACAGGTGTGGAGCCAGCTTGTTTTTTCCCTGCTACAACAGGGGAGAGCTGTAAAATCATGCAAGTGGGGAAAAAGGCTGTTAAGGGTTGTGGAGGGAGAAAGGAGGCAAGATCAAAGAACTGTAAAGCAAAAGCTGTCTGTGATGCCGAGAGAGTTTCCCCAGGGAGCTGTCCCTCTTGGAACAATATGAAGTCATTCCTGGATCATGGCGGGGTTTTTCCAGCTCTGACATCGACTTCAGAGAATGGTTTGCCCTTCCCGGCTACGAGAGAAGGCAGCAGCCCCTTTTAACAGAAAACGATTGCACTCACAGCTGGCATGCTGACGAAAGGGAGAGCAGTTCCTAGGACTGGTTCCTACGGCTTCCTGACAGCTACGGACAAACTGGTGCGTGGAGTCAGCTTTCCTCTGTTCCTGGTTGAGGTAGAAGATTTGGAGGAGAGGAAAAACCCCTTCCCTGTGCTGTAAAGGAAGAGCAAAGGGTCTAGCTGCTCTTGCACAAATAGAGTAAAAGATAAGGTTCTGATGAAAACAATGCTGCTAGCACCCAGCCCTCCGTGCTGGTTTAGGATACAGAGGACCCACCTTGACTTTGCACATGAGCCTGGGGAAAGGCAATGCCTGTATTCTGTCTGGAGCTGCAATAAATGAGGCCTTTGAACTACCCAGGGAGTGAACATGCAGTCAAGCTCTTAAAATGATGCAGCCTAGCGACCTGCTTTGCTTCATCTGCCCTGTTGGGGCTTGCTGTAGGAGGGTCGTGCAGCTGCTGTGCTTGAAGTTTCCTTTTTTTGACCCTCCTGGGTGACACCCAGGGCACTTGTGTTGCAAGAAGTGATGCTATGGATTTGGCCACAGGGTCGGTCCTGCGGAACCTCCCTTCAGTCACAGGACTGAGAGGCTGGTGGCCAAGGGTGCAAGCCCACTGCTGGAGGGTTCAGCCAGTGCAGGCTGCCCTGGAGAGGAAAAGCCCCAGGCTTAGCTGCTCCTGCTGTCTGGCCTGCTGTGGCATTAGCAGTCAGCTCCCTGGTTAGTCCTCTTGCTTCTACACAGCCTTGGAGGTGTCCCCTGCCTTTGCTGGGATGGGAGATGAGTTTCTCCCGGGCTCTGCTTCCCTCTGGTGGAGAAAAAAAAACCCAGAGCCCAGCAGAGTCAGCAGGGATCTGGGTGTTACTGCCGGTGGCAAGCGGGCGCCAGAAACAGCTAGCCACAGGAAAGTTTCACTGGTGTCAGTAGTAATTCCTTACTATTGGGGATGTGAGAGCAATGGGAGGGAGTGCTGGGAGAGGAGGGCCAAAACTACACAGCTGCCGTTGATAGCGTGTCCTTCAGCCTATGGCTTTGACTTGCGCAAATGAGCACAGGAGCCTCTGCGTTGGGCTGGTAGCAGGCACCTTTTGTCCACACTTCTTTTTTTTTCCATCCTGGTTTGTATTTACTCTTATCCTCCTTCCATCTGTGCTGGCTCTCAGAGTTCATTCCTTTAAACCCTCACTGTTTGGTCTACCAGAGATGACTGTGCTGAAAGCACAGCAAGGAGAGCAGCAGGGCTGCTGTCATGCCAGCAGAAAGGAGGACGCAGGCACAGGAGGCTGGAGCCAGAATGGGTAACGATGGCACAAGTCAAGGCTGGAAGGAAATACAAGCACTCTCTGCGGTTTTTTTCCCCAACGGAGCTGCAGCCGCATGGCCATGCAGACCTGAGAGGCCATGGGGCAGGCAGGGGCACAAGGGGAGAGGTCCAGGCACCCAGTGCCACCTTCTGGGTTTTGGCTGCAGGGTGCTGACAGCTGGTGGGTGACACCAACCCAGGGCTCCCAGGCAGGTTTGAGAAACAGATTTGGGGCTCCCTCGGTCAGTACACTTGGCCCAGGCCTGGCTGGTCCAGCTCAGAAACAAAAGGACACCTCTGCAAGCAGTAATGAGTGGTTTATTTTTTTTCAGAGGGCTGGGGGAAGAAGAGGAGA
>NW_009596827.1:18008-25474 GCF_000690535.1 Cariama cristata
AAGGGTGGGGGGGTGGGGGGGGTGGTGTCACTGTGGTAGCAGCAGAGATTAAAAAAACAGAGGGAGGGAGTCCCAGGGCACAGTGCTACACTGAGCAAGGGATGCCCCAGAAGGGGAGCATGGGCTGTCCCCAGGGGTGGGCACCTGGGCTCCCTTTCCCACCAGGGAGGACCTAGAGGAGAAGACAGCCTGGCCCAGACCACAGCCTCCACTCTTGGAGACACCAACAAACACAAGCAAAGACAGAAGAACATGTAAGGCTGCAAAACCTCATGCGTACCTCACCCCGGGGCAGCCCTTGCAGGCAAACCTCCCCAGCAGCAGAGCTGCCAGTGCCACCTGGGATCACAAGTGCCAGGGACAGTGGCTCTGTGCCCAGCTCCCTGCGGGAAGGACAGCCTGCCTAGCTGACCAGCTTGTTCCATGGGACGGTGCTGAAGAAGGAGTGGGACTTCAGCTTCGCCATGCCACCTCCTCTAGAGCTCAAGCGCTGCTTCGGGTTGTACTGCAGGAGCTGCGGAGAAAGGGGACAGGATGGCAGGGTGGGGAGATGGGGACACTGGAAAAGCTACCCAGACTGGACCCTGCCTTTTGCCAGCCTCTAGCCCCGTCCTCCCTCCCATCCACCCAGGCCCCTCACCTCAGCAAGCAGTGATGTGGCAGCCAGGCTGAGCCCCTCTGGCAGATACAGCTGGGTGTGAGGTTGAATCCCTGAAGGGTGGTTCTGGGACAGTGGCTGCAGAAGGCAGAGGCTGCTGGTGAGCAGAGGCACTGAGGAGGGTAGGAACACCCTGCTGAGCCTTCATTGCCACACAACCCCCATCCTACACAGCAGGATTTAAAACCCAGGGCCCTGAACACTCGGGGACCATGCACAGGCACTAGGAATCACACACCTGAAGCAACCTGGCACAGCACTGAGGTGCCAGCAGGGCAAGGCACCCTCCCAGCCTCTGCATGGCAGGGAGCCCTTGTGCTGCAGCATCACCTCCTCCTCCCTGCACCTTGCACAGCTCCTCCGCCTCTTACCATTCCTGTCAGCAACTCATACAAGAGAGAGCCAAAGCTCCAGCAGTCAGCTGCTTCGGTGGGCTCTGTGATCCCCCCCACTTCTGCAGAAAGAGCCAGAGAGGTGTTAGAGCTGGAGGCAGGGAGCACCAGCGGCTGTACCGGGCTGGGCACATCTCGCTGCCTGCAGAAGCCGCCTCTCCCCTCGTCGGTGGCACTGGGCAGAGGGCAGGAGAAGGCAGGGGACACATCCCTTACCTGGGGCACTGTACAGCTCTTCCCGTGCCTGGCTGCAGTACTGGGGCTCCACCTCTGTCCACTGGCCAAAGAAGGTGAGACGGACGTGACCTGCAGAGCAGCACCAGAGCCAAAAGCAGGGAGGTTAGGACAAAACTAGGAACTTTGGTTGGCATACAAAGCTAAGCCATATCCCCACAACTGGGAACAACCAGGGCGCTGGGCCCCTGCCATGCCCTGAATGCAGAGGCACACTGCACCCCCCGGCCTCCCAGCGCTTGCCCGAGATGCCCAGCAGGCACTCGCAGCTGGTGAGACTGGTTAGGTGGGCGCCAAGCTCACAGACCTCAGTGCAGGCTGCAGTGAGAAAAGAAGCGTTTTTTTTGGGGGGTGGGGGGGGTGGGGGTAGCTTTCCCCTTGTAAAGCTCTCTGCATTTTTCTTTTCCTAAGCAATTTGTACCTCTCCAGTTTGCCCCAGATGTTGCCAGCTGAGCAGGGACTTGCACTTAGCTTGCACTGACAGTGGTACCCATGGATCGAAGGGATCGGGCAGCTCCAGGATACCCCAGCAGGCAATAACTACAAGAAGGGCAAAACTGCAGTCCCACTAACTTCAAGCACAGTTCAGTTGGTCTCAGCTTCTCCTTACTGGGATTTCCCAGCCAGCCAGCCTCCTTGTGGGAGCGGGGCAATGAATTCCTGTGGCTACGACCCCCCGACTCTCCCGCTGTGGAGCCATCTCTTGTAATGACTGCTTGGAAGTCCCAACTGAGACCACACTTCCAAGTTCAGAAACATCCAAACCTCCCCAGACTCCCACCCTCCCCCAAAGCAAACTCAAGAAAGTCTGTGTCTCCTGGAAATGGGGCAAACATCAGTCTCCCAGCAGAGCAGCCAACCTTCTCCTTGTCAGGGCAGCAACCTGGGGCACTACTTACCTGCTGCATCAAGCAGTAGGTTCCTGGGGTTGAGGTCCCGGCACAATACACCCTGTTGGTGAAGTCCTTCTAAGGCCAGGAGGATTTCCGCTGCCCACAGCTGCACCTGCTCCTCCTTCACAGCCCAGGCTCTCCGGCTGTGCCCAGGGGAAGCCAAAGCCCTGCACTGTCCTGATGGTGGCTGCTCACTGAGGCGGCCACGGGTCAGGCTTGCTCCCCGTGAGGGCTCCCGCATTGCTGGGTCAGGCCCACAGCGCTTGCCAGAGCTGGATGGGGCAACTCCTGCACGAAGCTGCCTCTGACTCGAGGTCAGGAGGGGACGAGCCCGGGGGACCTCAGACACTTGCTGAGATGGTGGCTCTCCTGTCCCCGGCTGGCCCTCTCTCACAGTCTTCGGTAGGGGGGCAGGGGTCTGGGGAAGCCTGGGGTCTTGTTGGGAGGCTGCTCGCTTTGCTACACAGCCTGTGCTGCTGGTTAGAGCATCCCAGGGGTAGACGACCAGACCCTGGCTGGTAAGGTGGCCGGGGCCTTTGGCTGGTGCTGCTGGAACGCGATCCACGACGCCAGACACAGCCTGTGTCACGCTTAGCTCTTGCCCTCTGGGTGCAGCCCTCGTGCCGCTGGCAGGAGCCAGGCAAAGTGAGCAGTGGTTCCCTGAGCTGGGGTCCATGGGGTTGGGGGACTGCTCCCGAGTGGGTGAGGCATCAGTGGTTCGCAATACTTGGTGGGTCGCAGAGGCTGGGAGGCCACTGCCTGTCCGAGCAGAGAAGATGGAGACTTGGCTGCTGCCCTGGGAACTTCCCACGCTGTCCTCTTTGCCATGGTCCCTCAGGGCTTGAACGGTGCTTGAATCGGCAGAGCCCTGCTGGACACAGTACTTGGAGCGGAGGTGAGACCACAGTGTCTCCCCTGGAAAGCAGAACGAAGAACAAGTGATGGGGCAGAAAGCATCCCTGGTTCCCCCGCTGTGGACATGGCCCGTTCGGGCACAGGCCAAGGCCCACACTCCTGGGACGTGATCAAGCATCGTTGATCTCCCCTGCAGCAAAGCTCAAGTTCATGCAGAATACTCCCCAGCCCTACAAGCACGCCATGCTCAACGCCACACCTTGCCCAGGACCTAGCACACCAAAGGTTCATTCCCCACCTCCTTTAGCAACCCTGCTCCCCATTCTGCACAGTCTCCTTGATCCCGGCTCTGTCACTTCCATGTCACAGGCCAGCCACATCTTCACACATGCCCCTGATCCCACTGCCATCCCCACTTTCCCCTGAAAGCCTTTCCTCCCCACGTGACAGAGATGCCAGAGAGCTTCCACAGCACAGCACAGAGCCCGTGGGTCAGTGATGAGCCAGAGCAGTGAGCCCTGGAGCCCACAGCACGCTGCCAGAGCTTCCCTGCCTCACTACATCCAGCTGCTGGCTGCTTTCTGCAAATTCATCCTACAGCAATGCACAAGGAGTTGAGGCTGTTCTCCAAAACACATCAGCCGCCTTTTGTCATTTGGACTCCAGCTGCTGCTCCCTACGCATCCATTCAATCAGCAGACAGCAAAGAAGCTCCTTGGGATAAGCTTCCACCTTGTCACACTTCTTCACCAGGATCTGGGACAAGCCTCAAGTTTGCCTCCTTGTTGTACCCAAACCCCAGTGTGCTCCCTGCCCTTTATGTGGCGATTCTCCATCTCCTCTCCAAAAAATGTTTTCTCCTAAGCAAAAAATGTTTTATAAAGGTCTTATCAAAAGATTATTTTGTTCTACAACATCCAGGTGAACTACCTCGCTTGGTTCTCCTTCTCCATCACCTTCCTATCATGATCAAACAATGCCAGTAACATGAAGAGGTTTTTCTTTTCAAGACGCTGGACCACATCAACTTCTTCATGTCAAGGCATGACCATTCCTTCTCATGGGACTCAGTGGTCTCTAAAGCTTGTTTCTATATAACACCCACACACACACCCCCCCCTCTTTCTCCTTGCAGGTCTCCACAGGCCCATTTCTGGTTTACTTCCCCAGTCAGCTCTTACCAAACCTCCAGAATCCCCAACACAGCTGAGCAGTTCTTTCCACAAAGTCTTCAAGCCCTGGTACCCACCACCCTTCTATGAAGAAGACAGCTTGTGCTGTCACTATAAAAAACAGTCCCAAAGCAGCAGGAGAAACATATTTGAGATTTTAAAGGAAGGGAGGCTGGGGAGAAGAGCAGGATGCTCCATGGATGGGAGGCAATGCTGTCCCCACTCACCCTGCACGTGCTCCAGGTGGAGGAAGATGGAGTCCTCACTCACATAGTAGCACAACAGCTTGACCATGAAGGGGACCCCATGCGGGATGATGGTCTGTCGCTCACGAGTCTCAACATGAGATTTGGGGAGGCTCTGAGGAGGTACAGGTAGATGGGTGTTACAGGATTTGGACTCTCTGCAGCCTAGCACCTGGCAGGGCAGAAGGACAGCCACAAAGGTAGCGTGCCATCTGCCAGGCCTCATGGCTGCTCCCCTGCGTCACCTGCAATGGAGCTGCCCGTCTGTGGAAACCTGCAGCTCATGCCGAGAGGTCTGTCGGTCCCCAGCACCCAGCTGTGATACGGCAGGGCTCTGCAAAGCTCTGCCAAGGCAGAGCACTCCCTGCCTGCACTGTGGGACCCGGAGGACACTGCTGGTCCAGAGCAGTGGCCTTCCCCCGCAACTGCCCCTACTCCCTTCAGACAGGAACCTGCCATCCCAGCCCTCTCTCCTCCTCCCTCTGGAAGCGATGCCTCTCCCTGTCATGCCAGGGCCTCCTTGTCCAATTATTTAAGAAGTCCTTTATTTTTAGTTCCAAGGGCACGGGAAAATGCCCTAGGATTTGTACTGAGCACACCTCACGCACGACCTGTTTCAGGGGTTGATCCAGATTAACACTGGGTATAAGGCTTGGCTTGCAGCATCACAAGGCAGAGATACAGATGACCGAGGAGAACCACTTCCCTTTTGATCACAGAAGATGGCTGAGGCAGCCAAAAGAAGCTTTATGAACAATAAACTTCCTCCAACACCTCTGTGAGCTGCTATTTTTTGGTCCTCTCACCTGCCCCAGCCGTCTGCTTGGACAAGGAGGCTCTGGCATGACAGGGAGCAGCAGGCAGATGAATTTGAAAACACCCACCTTAAGTATAAAGGTCCCACCAGTGGCCGGATCCTGGACGATCTGCACCTGGGAGCAGTACATACAGTACCAGTCAGAAGCAGTGATTGCTCCCACCCCAACAGGTAGCCTACAGGAATGACCCCAAGGGACTCAACTCTGGAACCGAAACAAGGTCCCACCCAACTAGAGGAGTTCGGTGGTGCTCAAGCCCCTACTCTTGACAGACAAAACACAGGTTATCAGCAATGAGACAGCCATGCAGCCAGGGAGTAGAGAGTTAATTAAACCAAGAGGTGACTCCCACACCATTTTGCTTTCTTCACAAAGAAGGGTTTCGCACTGCTCCTCCTGGGCTCTGTGGGGTGCGCTGGGCTGCCCACCTGGGTCTTGGCAGGACAGGAGGACCACATCAGTCCTGACAAACCGAGATGTGTGAATGGCAGAGGAGAGCAATGGGCCAGTGCATGTACGGAGATGGTAAGCCTGGCATCTTCGCTCCAACATCACAAACTACTAACTAGTTTATTTGTCCAGATAGCTTGTCTTCTGCAGAAGACTAGATTATCCATAGGAGTCCACCGTCGCGGTACCTAGGCATCAAGCACGATTCCATGCAAGGGAAAGAAATGGATGCATCGACCTCCTTGTGAATGTTTTGGGAGCTCTGGTAAGGAAAAGTAACGGGGACATAAACAGATTTCCCAACTAACTCCTACAGGGTCTTGCATCCTCGCCTGCCAATTTTTGTTGGTGGGAACAGTGTGGATGGATATCCTCACATTCCTTGGTGGGTGCGCTGGAGGCCGGCAGCCCCATCCCAGCTGCCAGGACCCTCCAGCTTACGCTCCCTTTGGCCCAGCCCCAGCCTCACCCTGCCAGTTCCAGGTCGAGCCATTACCTTATCGATCACTCCCACAACCTTACACCGCCTCAGGTTCTCCACTGCCGAGCTCAGCGTCCTGATCGGCCGGAAGCGCAGGCTGCTGTAGCCCTGCAAGATGGTGAGAGAAAAGGATGAGGGACCTAGAGATGCTACTGTTCATGGGAGTGGGCAGGAGAAGCCCCGCGTTTTCCAGAGGAGGCAGAAATACTGCTGGGCTGGTGAACATCCAGAGACAACGCTCCAACAGCTGTGGTTGATTCCTAACATCAGCTGGACCGTTTTCTTGGCCAGCTCCTGGATTTCTGAAGTTTTCAGGGAAAGCTTGCACCTGCAGCAGAGGTAAAATCACTCCAAAATTTGTACCTGGACTGCTTCAACACTAAGAGGATCTGTACGGGAGGTAGTCGCCTTTCTCCCCTCGTCCTTCTCACCCGACCCTGCCCTGCCTCACTCCCCTCTCCCTTCATTCACCACCTCCTTCCCACCACACAGCAAGCAGACATTGTCTTTGGTTTCCATCCAGATGGGAACAGTGATGGGAAAGACAACATTTTTAACATCTGACAAGGTGGTTCCACCAAAAATGGCCATTTTCACTATGGTGGCAGCGAGCTAAACACACACACCTTGGGGGGGGGTCCTGGGAGCACCCCAGGCAAGCTGGGCCCACCTCAGCTCTTCAGTCCAGGCAGAGTACGGGCCTCCCGCCCCCCCCGCAGCCACCGGCATGCCAGGACACTCTGCAGCTGATGCGTCTGCCATTTTCTCTACACCACCTTACTGTGGCATCTGGCAGACGCAGTCGAGGAGGCTCACTGGGCCTGCTTTATGTGTGCCTCCCCCAGGTTTCCCAGGGCCACATATCCACTGCCATCCCACCCATGCTGTCCCACGCCAGCCCCTCACCGTGGCAGTGGGGTTGCCATCCCCTGCAGCCCGCTGGAGGTGGCAGTTGAAGATTTCTTCCGCACGCCTCAGGTACTGTGTGATCTTCCGCTTCACGGCCTCCCGACGCTCCTTGTTGGGGTCAACTGCGGTCGGCGCAGAGGGCGGGCGTGAGGGGCCTGCCGTGCTCCCCAGAGAGATGCCCCGGTCCCATTGCAACCCTCCCCCGAGGGATGCCCCGGCCCCCTCACTGCTGTCCCCAGAGATTGCCCAGGTCCCCTCACCCTTCTCCCAGCAGGGATGCACTGGCTCCCTGGCTGCAGTCCCTGGAGGGATGCCCCGGTCCCCTCCCAGAGGAATGTCCCAGTCCCCTTGTCATTCTC
>NW_009596828.1:0-202 GCF_000690535.1 Cariama cristata
GCCCCAGAGCCGCCTGCCCCACGGGAGATACCCGGCACTTCCCCCAGGGCTGACGGGCAGATCGAGGGGAGCGGAGAGCTGGCGAGTTATTTATTAGCCAAGCAAAGTGTCACTGCACCGAGGGCAGGAAAACCTCCCAGGACAAGGCGCTGACCCAGGGGTTCGGGGTGGGCAGGCAGAGCCGGCAGGACCGGTACTTCCA
>NW_009596828.1:661-3071 GCF_000690535.1 Cariama cristata
TCTGAAACCCGCCTCCGAACCAAGAGCTGCTCTTTGGGAATCCCCTTGTGCCAAACCACTTTTTCAGGGGGGATCTGCCAGCGTTCGGGAACAAGCACGGCAAGCTCCAGGAGCGCAGCCCGTTGCAGGAGAAAGCTTAATGTAATTTTTTTTTTTTATTTTTTTCTTTGCAGGGACCGCTCTGCAGCACAGCCAGCTCCAGGCTGAGCACGCAGCTCTCAGCCAGCGACGGCTGAAGGCCGGGCATTTTTTTCCAGCCCTCGAAAGAACGCGGCCAAGATAGTTCTGGGTTTGGATAAGGCAGCAAAAGCTTTTTAGACAGCTCAGCTCCTCATCTCGTCAGCTCCCAGATCCTTGGGATCTGGCGAGCAGGGATCTGCCTTGCAGCAAGCGGGACGAGCAAAGCCGCCTTATCTAAGGACAGAGCCGCAGCAACGCACGGGAAACAGAAAGCTAAATATAAAACACCACAGGGCTTTCAAAGACAGCTGTAAAAGGCTGCACATTCGCTCCCTTCCCAATAGGTAGAATATTTATGGCGTCTTCTGAGGAAGTTAATTTTAGCCTCGTTTGGTACGGACTCAAAACAAGGCGTCCAGAATAAGAGGTAAAAAGATCGAATGGAAAAAAGAGAGGGTTGTTTCGCCACTGCCCAGCCCGGCTCCTGCTCCTGATGATGGAAAGGGACACGTTTGCTCCTGCCGTGAAACGGGACTCAGGGAGCTGAGCGTGGCAGGGCTGCGGTCCCGATGCCGCAGGGGCTGGCAGAGCCCCGGGGAGGTCCCTGCCAGGGGACCCCTGTCCCCGTGTCCTCAGGGGACCTGCGCTGGGTCTTTGCCACTGTCCCAAGGAGGGGAGGGAGGAGGAACCCAACAGCAGCAGGGAGGTGGCAATGAGGGGCACGTTGCTGGCGTTGAGAAGGGAGAGATATAAACGTGATGGGAAGGGGCTGGGGGGGATTTGAACCTCAAAGCAGAGCCGGAGCACATCACCCAGAGCCAACCGATGGGAAAGGGATGCAGGCGTTGCCTCAGCATTGCTTGGCCCAAAGCAGGGGACCCCGAGGAGCGAGAAGAGTTCGGCACAGGGAGGGTTAAGGCAAACAAAACCCGAGAAGGTTCTTTAACGGGTGCCAAAGACAGCAGAGGAAAATAGGACGAGCAGGCGAGATCTGTGGGCAGGACAGAGCCAGCTGGCTGGCACCGCTTCCCGGTCTGCGCCCGGGCGCGTTTAGGAATAGCTCCAAGATGACGAAGACGAAGGGGCCAGCCCAGGGCTCCTGCCCCGCCGTCGCGCAGACCCTCCCCAGGAGCCCGGGGCGCAGCCGCTCAGCCCCAGCCCCAAGCTTTCGCAGTTCTGCTCCCAGATCCCCCCTCCAAGGGCATCCTGGCCAAAGATGGCGCTTGGAGGGAGAGCGGGAATGCCGGGAGACCTTCCCTCCTCTTTCGGTCCCTGCCACGGACACTCCTGCCCCAGTCGGGTCACGGGTTTCCCCTCTCCCTGCCTCCTCCAAGTCGCTCCTTCCTCCCTCCCGGCTCCCTGCCAAGCGTGACGACAGTGACCGTCCCGTCACGGTCCCCCCCGCCCCGCGTCCCCAGGGCACTCACCGGGCTTTCAGCTCCTTGTGCTCCTCCCGGACTTTGCTGAGCTCCAACTGCAGCCGAGCTCTCTCCTTGGCCACCGAATCCAAGGTCTTGCGGGCATCCGCCAGCTCCGACTCGTAGGCAGCCTTGATGCCGGAGACCTCACGGCTCACCACCTCCTCCGATTCGGTGATGCGGAGCCGTAAGCCGGCGTTCTCCAGCTCCAGCGAGCGCACCTTGTCGATATAGACGGCCAAGCGGTCATTGAGCTCTTGCAGATCCTCCTTCTCCTGCAAGCGAGTGATACGGGTAGGGGACAAGGGGGTCCCCGAAGCCCCGCTACGGGTGCTCCTCTTCTGCGAAGGCGTCGCCATGGGGTCCGGCGTCGAGGCGAAGGACACGGCACAGGTCACGGCTCGGCGTCCCACGCCACCCACCCAGCTGTCTCGGCTGTCTCCTGGTTGTCTGAGTGACTTGCTTATATCCCAGCTGGGCTGTGCACAGGGAGGAGGAGCTACTGGGAGACGGCGGGTGGAGTTATCCGAGTCCTGGGTGGAGACAACCCACTCAGCATCAGTCAAGGCCCTTCCTTGGGAAAGCCTGGAAAAGCATCCCCGGGAAAAAGGGGGGCTTGGGAGAGCGGCTCTGGGATGCGCAGCCCTTTGCAAACACCTTTCCCCTCCCCTCGCCCCTTTTCTACTGCAATTCCCCCAGCTGAGGCTGGCTTTCAATTTGGGGGGGGGGACTTGGCAAGGGGAAAGTGCACCCTAAGAGGGGTTGTAGCAAGGGGGTGCAGGCAGGCACCCCCCCAGGACCCCCGGGCTGGG
>NW_009596828.1:3160-3632 GCF_000690535.1 Cariama cristata
CGTACCCCGAATGCAGGAGCCCCAGGCGGCACACGAACCTGAAGCACCCCAAACTCTGGGCTCAGGGGACCCAAATACAGAGTCCTAGGTCACCCAAAACACCATCGCCTAGGGTACCCCCGAACCCCGAGGCATCCCAGACACAGAGCCCTGCGGCACCAGAGGACACCCCCCACCCCCAGTTTCCCCACCACTGGCTTTGCCCAGTTCTCCCAGCACCGGCTGTCCCCAGTTTTATCCTTTCTCCCCATTTCCCACGCCGGCTGTGCTCAGTTTGTAACAACTCCCCCAATTTTCAGCACCAGTTGAATCCAGTTTCCCTTGCTCCAGTCCCCGGCACCAGCTGCTTCCCCTTCTCCCACCTCCCAGCGCCAGCCATTCCCAGTCCCACCAGCGCTCAGCCATTCTTCCAGTCTTCCTCCAGTTCCCAGTACGGGTGCTTCCCAGTCCTCCCTGCTGTCAGCCAGCTTGG
>NW_009596828.1:3663-4754 GCF_000690535.1 Cariama cristata
AGGGTGCTCTGCCGAGACTTGGCAGCTCGTGACTTCCACATCTTCCAGCGCTACCATGGGGGGGATCGTCCCCTCCTTGGACTTCGTCCCCCCTCCCTGTGCTTTGCACTACAAAGCCAATCCCTCCTGCATGGGAGTGGGAGAACTGGGAACGGCAAGGGGAAACGGAGAAGCACCCCCTTTTGCACCCCAGAAACGAGGGGCTGAGCCAGGACCTGGTCACGGAGGTTCCAGCTTCTTCTTTTGCAAGCCCCTGCTTGCAAAATTGGGCTCTGCGGTGAGGAAAACCGGAAAGGGAGCTGCACCCCACGCTGGGGACGCTGCCAAGAGCCTGGGCAGCGGTGCCCACCCCAAAGCACGACCCTCCCCAGCCAGCCCCTGCGGACGGAGGGGTCCGGGGCTGGTGAGATGCAAGTCCAAAAGCACGGTGAAAATTCTGTTTTTTAGAGCCACGGCCGGCCCAGCTCATCCTGCAATCTCACTTTCCAGCGAATTGAAGCGCGGCGAAGCCCCAGGCAGGCTGGGAATGACTCACGCAGCAACCAGAGCAACACACGCAAACACGATCGCACACAATCACACGCGTGCGCCTGTGCGTGCGCGCTTTATGAATGATTAATTCCCAGCGCCGATGAGTCAGTGCTGCCGGCGAACGGTAGCAGGGTGGGGAGAGGGACGGCGGTAAAAAAATCCAGGGGCCAACTTTCAAATCCAGGGGCCAACTTTCAAAAAGCAACAGCCCGGTGCCAGAAGTCGCCCCAGCAGAGCTGGGGGGGGATGACTGGGGCTGCCTGGGCACAGCCCTCCTGGCGCTGCAATGGGGAGAGGTTCGGGGGGGGTATTTGGGGGTGCTCAGCTCCTCCAGCCTCGTTGCACCCCCTTCCCCATCCCTGCTCGCTGGGAGGCCGTCTCTGCACCCAGAGACACCCTTGGGTGCTGCAGGCAGGGGGTGACTGTGCCACCACCCTGGCAGCCCCCGGGGGTGTCTGCTCTCTTTTACCCCAGTCCTTCGTTCAGTCGTTCTCCTCCTTGGCTTTTGCAGCAGAATTCCCCTTTTCATGCCTCCTCACCTGTCCCGCGCTGCCGTTCCT
>NW_009596828.1:5135-12753 GCF_000690535.1 Cariama cristata
TTCTCCTCCTTGGCTTTTGCAGCCGAATTCCCCTTTTCCTGCCTCCTCACCTGTCCCGGGCTGCCGTTCCTCCCCGATGCTCCCCCATGCACTGATCCCCTTCCCTGGGGAGGGACGGACACCGCAGCCCTGGGGACCCCCACGCACGTCACATCCCCAAGGGAGGTGAGAACACGCAAGACCCTGGGGCCTGGCAATGCAGGTCGGGGACACGGACAGGGCTGGTGACGGACATGGACAGGGATGGTGACGGTGACCCTGGCACCATGGTGGGGCCAGGCTGGGGGGACTCGCGGCCCCCCGGGACACCCGTGCCGCACGGCCTCGCTACCGAAGGCGGGGTCTGGCCAATTGCTCCGGCGTAACGGCTGGCGGGGCACTGTGGGACGCAAACAGGCTCCTTCCATTCCGCAGCTTTGTTTTCTTTTAAAAAGTAACCCCGGGGCAGGAAGGAAAGCGCTTTGTGCCCTTCGCTTCTGGGGGCTCCCCGAGCAGGCGATATTTCGCTGGGGTCCAGAGCATCCCTGGGACAAGGACAGCGGGGTTAAAACTTCCTTGCCTTAATGTAGGAAACCTCGGCCAGGGCAAAGGCACGGAGGGACCGGCTTGGGCAATAGCTAAAAAAATCACAGCTAAGGGTCACTGGCACAGCCTGGCCCTGGGGAGGGTCAGATCCTGGCTCCTTTGCCCTCGTTGCTCCATACAGAGCCCCTCTGGGATGGGACGGTGATGCCCCCCGTACCGTACCCACGCAAACCCCCTTTCTCCTGGACGCAGACAGCCCCGTGCTGCTCCATCTTCCCCACCAGCCCCAAGCAGGGTTGCAGGGGTGATGCCCTCAGCCCTGCCTCGGACCAGGGCAGGAGGATCTCGCTCTTGCACGCCTGCGGGGAGACAGAGGAGCCCATCGCCGGCACAGCCGTGAGCCGGCGGCTGGGTCTGGCTGGCTCACGACTGGCAAAGAGGTGTTTGTCACTTGTGCAAGGCAAGAGGGGTTTAATTTAAACCAGACGAGCCAGGCTGCATCACAGGCGAGCCAGGAGGACAGGCTCTGCTCCGCACCTCCCTTCCCCGCCGCGGTCCGGTGCGATGCTTCAGCCCACGAACGTGAATTCCTGCGGTTTCCACGAGCGCTCGGGGAGCTGGAGCGGCACGCACGACGCTGAGGCAGGGTAAGGGGGACGATGGATGGACGGGGAGGCTGCACGGCTGGAGGAAAGGCTCTCAGCATGGGCTGTTATCTTCCTCGGCGTGACTCAGGAGGCAGAAAGCAATCACATCCTTGGAATTTCAAACCCCTTTCCAGCCTCCAAAGTTCTTTGGCCTGCAAAAAAGCCCCGAAACATTGGGTGCCTGCAAATGCTGCAATGCAAACTTACATGTGGGCAGCGATGAAGCGCAGCTGCTCTGGATGTTGGGGGCATCAAGAGGAGCTGCAGCTCCGGGGACCCCCAAACCATGTGTCACCTCCAGCACAAAGGGACGTGGGAAGGGGACGTGCCATAGGGCCAGGCAGTGCCCCAGGTTGGGACCCCCGTGGGCTGCTTTTCAGATGGCTTTTCCGCTCTTTTTGGCTCTTTCCAAGGACCCTGGGGTTCACTTCCCAGGCTGTGCACAGCCTTTGTCACCTGCTTTTGCAGGCACAGAGCAACCCAGGACCGAGCCACCTGGATCCCCCGGACGCCTTCCAAGTGCTCTCCCCAACCAACGCGCTCCCCTCGCTCCCGGCCCCAGCACGGAGCCGTTTCTCCAGCTATTTCCTTTCCAAAGCAGACACACCCCATCTCCAAGTGGGGATTTTTCCCTTTCCAACCCTCTCTTCTGACCAATAAAATAGAGCACCGTTAAGCCTACATCCCCAACCACCCTATTACCAGGAGGAGGAGATCCCAGTCTCCAAGTTTTTTCCCATCTGAGCCCAGAAAGCCAAAAAATTGCTGGGTTGGGCGTACGCAGCAGTCCCCCCGCTTATAGCCCCGGCAGTAAGGGACATGCCCAAGGATGAAGAGGAACGCGGTGGTAGAGGCCGGGATGGGACCCGGATCTCCCCATCCAGCATCCCAAGCCATCACATCGTGCCATGCACCGTGCCGACCTGCAAGGCCCAGACCGCGACGGGCTTCCAGTTCCCCCCACCAACAATCTGTGCACGTGGGGGGGGGGCTGGTGTGTGTATAAAGGAGTTTTAATTAGCTAATAATCTTTAATAGGGTTTAATTGCCTTGTTATAAAAGGTAATTACAGCAATACATCAAATTAGAGCTGTAAAATTAATAGATTTACCCGTTGTATTTATTGAGAGAGCTGAAACTTGCAGCGAGCAGCAGCCAGGGCAGCGCCGATGGGTGCGCTCTGATATGGCGAGAGCAGAAATGTGAGCAGCCGCCGAGCCACTCTGGCACAAATCCTGTTCTAATCCCGCTGTCCAAGACAGCCTGGGAACCACGAGCACCCACCAATCACTCTGTGGTCAGCAGCCAAGGTGTTAAAGCGGAGCGGATGGACAGCCAGCCGTGCCAAACACGAGGATGGGGCTCTACGGGTGCAGCCTCAGGCTCGTGGGGTCCCCTCCGTGTCCCTCTGGGACACTGGAACAAGTCACCTCTGCTCTGCTGGAGCTCCTCAGATGGGAACAGCTCTGTTTGCCTGGGCTGGGGCAGACGTCTGCCCCTCAGCGACGACCGAGGGGATGCCTGTGGCCCCCCACAAGTCCCATTCTTCGCTCTCGGGAGCGAAAGCATCCCTAAAATCCAGCCTCTGAATCCCGCATTAGCAAGACAGCAGGAACCCAAGGATGCAGGAACCCATGGGTGCAGCACCAGAGACAGGAGCACACCCAAAGTGCTGGGGCAGGGGGGAAGGTATGCCGGGGTTCGCAGCATGCTCTGTGCTCCCCCCAAACTCTCGCCAAACCCAGGAGCGCTGGTGCTGCGGCTGGGCTGCCAAATGGGAAGATGCGGCCGCAATGGAAAATGCATCTCATGGCTTCCCCGCGATGGGAGGGTTTTAAGGGAAAAGCTGTTCCGGTGCCGTGTTGCTTTGTGGTCGCGTTCTCCAAGCCGCACGTTAAGTTCCTCGGGGCTCAGGGGTGACTTGTGTTGCTTTGTGGTCCCGTTCTCCAAGCCGCATGTTAAGTTCCTCGGGGCTCAGGGGTGGATGGGATGCTGAGCCCTCCTGCCCCTTTCCCAACTTTGCGGAGGGTTGTTCCTAAGGAGCAGGATCAGCTGCTTTTCCATAAACTCAGTAGACCATGCATACCTCCACCCGAAATATCCCATTTCACTGAAAGGAGCAACTTTCTGAGTGTAAAATCCTGAGCAAGCTCATTTTCTGCTCCCCACGACCCCCCGGCCCTGCTGGGTTGGGGTCACGCTCACATTTTAATGACCATTTTTTTCCCCAAGCAGCGAGCTCGGCGCGCGCAGGAAAAGCGAACACAATGGGCTGGCACCAGCCCAGGCCGGCGTGGGGTAGAGGACGGAGGCACGGACACACGTACCAGCCTGGGATGTGCCCCGTTAAATGCCACCTCGGGAATGACACCCATACCCCGCAGCTGACCGGCAAGAGCCTGGCTCACCCCCATCAATCTGGGCTGGGGGCTCCAAGGAGTTAAAAATCCCTTTGAGCTTTGCCCAGACACCTGGGGCAAATTAGGGGAACCTTACCACTGCTGGAAATAAATCTCTGCTTCCCACACAGGCAGCGGCAAAATCATCTCTGCCGTGGCGGGGAGCTGGGGGATCCCCCGCAGCGGGTGCTCTCCGGAAGGCAGGGCAGAGCGGGGGGAACCGGAGACTTTGCAAATAAAAAAAAGCAAAGCTGCTAGTGGTGATTCCTGGCCATTCGCACTATTTGTGCTATAAAAAGGTCTAAAGGAGCCATATCCCTTAGGATATTCCCAAGCAGGGATGGGTTGGTTGCAACCAGGCTGTGGTGTTAATGCATGGGGCTGGGGGCTCGCTCCTGACCCCCCTGCTCCGGCCGCGACTCGAGCTGGGCTGCGCTGAGGATAATCCCGCGGTGCTGCTTCTCGCCGAGCCGCCGGCAGCCTGCGGCACGGCCAGGGATGCCCGGGCAGGGCTGTGGTTTGCAGAGCTGTGGAGGTTTTCCTCCCGTGCGGTCTGTGCCAGCTCACCCTGGCATGTAAAACACCGGAGCGTCCAAGCCCTGGCAGGTCTGGCAGCCAGCACCGTGGGCAGGATGCGGATCTGCCTGCCCTCATCCCAGGCCAGAGAAATCCCTGGATGGGATTTCAACGGGAAGGCAGCTCACCAGCTTCCTCGCAGGGCAGTGGAGGTGCCGAAGGGGATGTTTGTGCAGGATGGAGCTGGAGAAGATCCAGGACATTCATGGTGCTCAGCCTGCCATGCTGAAGGCCCACAGGAAAGGTGGATAAAAGCCATTCTACCTCCAGGGCTCACCACTGCCCTGCTGAGCTTCCTCAGCATCCTCTGAGGCTCCAGCCCAGCCCCAAACCTGGCCTGAGGGCAAAATTCCCCAAGGTGGTGATGCTGCCAGCGCCTTCCCGTTATCCCCAGGGAAGCCTCGAGGTGGATGGCTGCGGGGGCAAGAAATTGCAGCCAGGGATCGGTTTCAGGATGAACTAATCCTGCCTCTGCGGTCACCTCTCCTACTTTTACATTTTGCCCATGCACACAACATCCAGCCCAGCACCTTTGGTCCTGCTCTGGGGGCAGCTAAAGGGATTAAACCACAGTTTTTATTGGGGGTTACGCAGGGTCAGGCTGCCCTGTACCAGAGAGCAGCCTCCGAGCATCGCTCCCTCACTCCTGGGGAAGGGTTGGGGACAGGGCCGGGGACAGGGACAAGGTCCACGAGCTGGGACGGTGCCAGGACAAACACCCAGAGCCCCACACCCACTGTGCAAATACTCACATCCCGTTTTCCTGCCTTTAAAAGGGAAAATCGGGGAGAGGCCAGGGATGCCCCGTGAGCGTCGGCGCACACTGGGCTCAGCACATCCCTCCTGGCATCCTCGGCACAGATGGGGCAGAGCGGACGGACCCCGTATTTCCAAACAGCATCCCCATCTTCCTGACAGTCCCCGTGCAGCTCCGTTTCCTTGGGTGGGTGCCACCATCCCACAGCCGGGGATGGCTCCTTCTGTCACTTCTTGGCAGCTCCCCGGAGAAGGGGTCACGTCTCCAGATGCCGGCATCCGTGACTACCCGGGAGCCGAGCAGACGAGCCACCTCACACACCAACAGAGAAGAAAATCTAGCCCCAGCACATCCAGCTCGAGGTCTTCTTGCGCACGAGATGTTTCCTAGCCTCACTAGTCCTCCAAAAACATCATCTCGTCCCTCTCCTGAGCCTGTTTGTCCTTTTGGCCAGCCTGGATCCTACAGTAACGAACTCCTCGGTTTCATTACATGCTGCGAGAAACATCCCAGACATTTTCTTATACAAAATACGGCGTTTGCTTCTTTCGGCTCTGAATCACCGGGATACGGAAATCTCAATTCTTCCCTTCTAAATCTGCAAGCCTTGCCGCTGCAGAACACTGAAAAGTTCAGAGAACAGGATCTGAAGGGAAAAAATACAGCATTGATGGCGATTTAGCTCCCAGACCCGAGGCCTGAATCGCGCTTCGCGCTCACTTGGCATTTTGAGCATCCCCTGGGTTCCTCCCGCAGCGGAGAACAGCTCGGAGCAACCGAATTCTCAGTGCTGGGGCTGCACCTTCCTGGGGAGGGAACCTGCCTTCCCGCAGGGCACCGGGAGGGGATACAACCCCTGCCCCAGGGTACGGGCGGTGGGAGCTGCCCTGCCGCCAGCCGAACCCCTTCCCTCCTCTGCACCCCTTTGTATTTCCTGGCGATGGAGCATCGCTCCCCGTAACCCATCAACGGGGGGAAGCTGCGCCGGCCAAACACCGGGAACCCAGACGGGTGCGTCAGCGCCTGCCTTTTCATTCATTTCCCTCGACACAACTGGGGTGTTTTCCTGCTATTTATTGCAATTTCTCCTTCCCAGCTCCACTCAGCTTTTCTGCTGGGGTGGGAGAGGAGGGAGGGATGTGGGCTGGCTGGCTTTACCACACGGTAGTGCTGCAAAAAGAGAAATAAAAAAAAAAAATAAATTGCACCTTAAAATAGGACAAAACGGAAGTGCCGGGGTAGTCCCGCAAATTAAAGGAGAAAGAGAAACGGGCTGAGTTGCAGAAATGAGAGTAGGACGTTGCACAAAGCCATGGTCAGAGCATGGTGCCGACCGCCCGAGCGAGGGGATGCAGGATGCTTACTCCAGCCCAGACCCTGCAGAGTTAAAGCAACCCCAAGGCTGCTCTCATCTACACTGTGGATAAAAAGAAAGTCTTTCCCCAAAGCAGGGTGAATAAATCTCCCCCACGGTTGGAAGCTTGGCGTATCGATGCCGGGGACGGGACTGGAGCCCCCCAAATGGCAGTGGGGAGTCCCCGGGCTACGGTTTGCGAGCGGAGCGGCGGGACGGCACCGGGGGGTAAAGCTGGAGCAGCCACACGGCAGAAATTCACTGGTGCTGCTCATCTGAGCTGATCCTGGGGCATCTCTGGGTACGTGGGCGGAGGAGCAATGGGAGTTTTCTTAATGGGGTTTGGACGTAAAAGGCAGCGGAGGCTGGAAAGGAATAGATCAACATCAAAGGGAAAAAATGATGTCAAAGTGCCTTGTCTCGGTGTTGGCCCAGGCAGGAGAGGCCAAGCAGCCAAACTGGCCTTTCCATGTTCACTATTAATTACGGGCTGCCGTGTGACGGAGCCCAGCGGTCGGGCTCAGCAATGGGCTGTTTGTTTGCCTGTTGCCAAGTGCCCGGTGGCCGTGGGTGTGGATTTGCAAGCCCTGTGGTTCAAACTCATGGCAGAGCTGAAACCAGAGGGTTGGGTTGGACTGGGCAGGATGGAGCCCTGCGGTACCAGGAAAGGGGGCTGTGCTGGCCGTGCCGGCACCGGTGGAGACCTCAATTGCTGCAGAGAGCCGGGAGGATGGAGGCTGCGGAGCCCAATGGCCGATGCACCCAGGAGGAGCGCAGGGTGCTGGTAGCACACACGAGCCCCAAGAACCACGCGCAAGAGGGGCTGGAGGACAGACCCCTCCCCGGGATGACTCAGGGATGGTCGGGATACACCCTTGGCTCCGACGACAAAGACAGAGAGCACCCGATTGCCCTCCCGTTCCCGTGCTGGAGGTGAGTTTCCCTTTCCAGTTGCGTCCGTTTCTACTTTTGCACTTCCCTGTGCAAAGCCTTGCCCCCTCCCCTCCCCGCGTTGGCCCTTCAGATCTGCCATGCCTGGTCTGCAGTGCTCAGTCCACCCTGTAAAACATCCCCTCCGCCTTCTGGTGAGCTGTGGAGTCCTCGAAGCTCATCTATCCCTCATGCACAGGTCCATGCCTCAGTTTCTCCATTTGCCAGACGGGGGTAAGCCTTGTTCCAGCTTTTTCCCATCTCAGTTCTTCACCTGGGAGTTTCTCTGGATGGAGATGGTCTCTTTAAGCACATAGCATCACAGAATAGTTTGGGCTGGAAGGGACCTTTCAAGGTCATCTAATCCAACTCCACTGCCATGAGCAGGGACATCTTCAACAGGATCAGGTTGCTCAGAGCCCCATCCAAC
>NW_009596829.1:0-737 GCF_000690535.1 Cariama cristata
CACCTGCCATAGGACAGCCTCCCCCCGCCCCAGCTTCCCAACCCCCCGAGCCTGCAGTGGGTCCTGCATCACCCACAGCGGGAGAGCGGTGGCTCCCATCAGGGACCTGATGAGGGGCAGGCAGTGCCATGGGGACCCATGGGCCGAATCCAGCTCATCCTTGCAAACAGAGGTCCGTCCCCAGGCAAAGCCCAGGGGGCATCCACGGCGCTTCACTCTTGGGGCACATGTGGCCTCCGCAGCCGCACTATGGGGGACCCTCAGCCCCTGAGGTCACTGAGGAGCTACACACTGATGGGGCAGGATTTGGCCCTTTCCCCTCCAGCCATAGCGCAGCAGCTCAGGCTCACAGTGCTGGCTGGCCAGGGCAGGGGGGCAGCACCAGGGCACGAGTCTCGAAACCCACCCAGGCATCCCAGGAGCCTGGTGCAGGCATCCCATGCTGGTGGACGTGGCTGTTCAGCTCCTCGACATGGAGGCAGCGCCCACCGTCCCCATTGCATCCATCCAGGCAGGTCCCACGGGAGCCAGTATCTTGCCAGCAGAGCTATGCTCTCGCAGCGGGCAGGTAGGAAGGGGGTGAAAACACAGGAGCATAGTGTTGTCACATTCTTCTAAAATATCCCCGTCATCTTCAGGCAGCAGTGGAAAGGAGGCCACGGGGCCCGGCCCACAGCTCCTCTCACCGGCACTCGGCCCTGGCCAGGAGCAGTGCCGAGTCGCTGCCACGATGAACA
>NW_009596829.1:769-7524 GCF_000690535.1 Cariama cristata
CCTCCTGGGCGGGGGACAGGCTCTGGCTCAGCGGAGCTGCTTGGCTGCCATGTGCTGTGCTACAAGGGGGCAACACACCCAGTGGGGCTTGTCCTCGGCGGGGGTCTTTGGGGCACCTTCATCCCACCCCGGCCAGAAGCAGCCCCAGGCAGGTGCCTGGGCAGCACCGAGCTGCGTGTTTGGGCACCAGCGCAGGGCTTCTCTGAGCTGATCTGGATCTGCGCCATGGTTGATGCTTGGCCCCTGCTCCAGGGATGAGGTAGTTTGCAAAGGGCTGCGATCATCCTTCTGGAGCAAGCCGCGAAGGGCGGGCAGGCAAGGCGGAGGGTCTCACCAGGTCCATAGCCTGCTGCTGATTGCTGCTGGGAAGGAGAGGAGCTGCTCCGGCACACAGGGGAGACCGAAACCTCCCTCGGAGATGTGAGCCCACCAAGCGGCACAAGCATCTTTGCCACCCGCCCACGGTGGGACGGCCCATAGTGCCAGGCAGTCAGGGAGAAGCACAGACCCTTGGGGCTCAGGAGCGGATGGGACCCTCCATCCCTGGGCTGTTGCCCCCAGGGCATCGACTAGAGCAGGGGTGCCCCCCAGGACAGCCTTTTAGTTTTTCAGGCTTCTCCAGTAGTGATTTTTGGCAAGGAAGCCAAGAGTAGAAGGGTCACTACAGAGACCACGTGGCAGGGAACGCCAGCAGCACCGTGCCGCAAGCATACAACCCAGTACATGGCGGGAACGAGTCCCTTGTCCCACAAAGGGCTCTGCCAGGGCAAGGAGCAGCATGTGCAGCCCAGGGTCCTGCGGGGTCCGGAGAGCCCCAGGTGGCTGGAGGGGATGCAGAGCCCCAGTGGGGCTCAGCACGGCCCCGCCGAGGGACAGGAGCAGAGCGAGGAAGCAGAGGGGACACCAAGGCACGTGGAAAGGCGGTGGCAGCAGCGAGGCTCTGTGCCGCACCCCACTCCCACCCGTCCCCCGCTGCCCTGCTCCCTGGGGTGCACCGCTGGCTGCTGGCACCGGTGCCAGGCAGGAGCAACCTCCAGTTTCTATAGGAACCAGATCAAACCTTGAAAGAGCCGCTCTATAATTGCCGGTCTCTTGCTGCCGCGGTGGTGGTGGGGAGCTCACAGCCGATCGTACAGCTCTGTGCCATCCTCGTAGGGAGGCATCCATCGTCCTGTTGCCGCAGAGCCAGGAGGTGGGTGAGGTCCCCGCAGATGCACGTAGTCACAGCACCAAGGGCAAGAGCTATGATAAGGGAAAAAATACCGCCGAAAAATAAAAATAGTTACTTAAGCTGCAGCCATTGATCGATCGTGGGCACGGTGCCACCCTGCTGGGAACCCCCACCACGTGCACAGTCAGCAAGCGCTGCACCAGCACACAGCGAGGTGCCAAGAATGGCTCCAGGAGGTAAATCCTGCGCCTGGGAGCCTGGCTGACAGGGACGGCGACAAGACAAAAGACTTGAGCTGCAAAAGCGTGGTTCACATCACCCAGGGACCGGCGCACGAAGGGTTGTGGGCATCCAGAGAAGCAAGTGCAGTGGGGAGGTGAAGTTCATGGGTGATAAATACTCCAGGCACTTCTGATTTTCCATGAAGATCTTTGATCTCTATAATGAGGCGCTGCTAGCCCAGGCAGAAAGCTGGGGACAGGGAGCACAGCAGGAGCCAGCTGCCAGCACAAAGGAAGCACTCTGGCCAGCAGATGTGCGCTGGCCGTACGCCGCTGCACAGCCCCTTCATTCATCCCAGGCTTCCACCGCCACCAGGGTCAGCGACATCTCCCTCCCCACGGCCTGGCACCCCTCGGGGTCGCTGCCAGCATGCAGCCCCAACCCATGCCCCTAAGTCCTGGGATAAGCACCCCAGACACGCTGAGCTGAGCACAGGTGCTCATTACCCTCCCAGGAAAATGCATTTTAAGCTGGTAAACAATGCCCCTGCCACAGCATCCAAGAGTCAATGCTGACAGCTGCCCCCCTCCACGTGTGTCCCCAGGGAGTGGTGGTGAGCCCCGAGAGAGAGCGGTGGCTGTGCTCCTGGTGCTCCTGGCTGCTCCCTGCAGCATCGCCCCTGTCCCCAGGCAACGAGAGGGCAGGAGGGAAGGGCACAGGGTCTTGCAGCATCAGCAGAGCCCCATGGGGTCCCTGCCAGATCGAGCCCCTCCAAGCACTCGCAACATCAGGCAGCTGCTATAAAGAGAGATTTGTCCCTGCAAGACCAGCAGTGAAAGGTTGTGTCCCATCACCTTCAGTTGAACCAGAATCTCATGGCCCGGAGCGAAGACAAAGCTTTGGGAGCTGGGGGCTGCGCTGGTGATGGAGGCGGCTGCGGTGGCAGCTGCCCTCTGCGGGCACAGGAAAGGGAGAGCTGAGCCCTCCATGGCACCCGCGGTGACGATGACACTGCACGCTGGACAGCTTTCAGCAATGAACGCATCCTGCGGCCACGAGCAGGGCACAGGGACAGCCCAGCAATGCTCCGGGGACTTGTTCCGCAGCACTCACAGCCAACACTGCGAGCCCAGCAGCTCATAAAAAAACCAGTGAACGTTTCTAGGACCTGAGCTCTCAGTCCAGAGCGCAGGCATCACCAGGGCCAGGTCCGGACTGTGCAAAAAGGAGTTGCTGCTCTTTCCCCGCACCCAAAACCAGCCCCTCTCATGGCAGGCTGGGATCAGGAGGCCAATTTTTAGCTCTTTTAACTACTTCCCCCAGGTAAAGCGGATTTGACTCTGCATGGCTCTGGAAAACCTGGTTGCAGCAGTAGTACCGCAGGCCATCCACGGAGCTGTCACTAGGACAGGGGCGAGGGCACAGGGGCTCTGCAGCCCCATGGCACCATGCTCGCTGCCCAGACTGCTCCAGGAGAGAGGCAGGGGCAGGAGTCAGCAGCACAGTTTTCCCCACTCCAAAAGGACATGTCCTCCAACCAGCACGCTGACCACACCACCATCTGGAGTCTCCAGTCGTGTCGCTGTGAGTACGTACCACAGGTCAAGTCACGTCCACAGCAGCACCCAGCGGCGACGCTGAACGCACCTTGCCAGGACAGAAGAGATACAACCGTTTGACTCAGACTTGGTACTGCGCCATCCTGTACCCCACCAGCATGCCAGCTCCAGATCCTGCTTAACTAAGCCAGCACAACTGTTGGAAAAGACTTAGTTATCCAGCAAGTCCTTTGGGGGGAATATTCCCCCACTATCAGCCAGCTTGGTAACTTGTTTAGAGTTCCAGGCCCTTTCAGGAGAGGCAGCATCACCTCCCAGCTCCCTGCAGGCCAAGGGGACCGCGGTGGGGGGAGACCTGCCTCTCCCACCGCATACCTCAGCTCACTGCATTTCCCCTCAGCTCCAAAGGGAATTCCCATCGCCTGCAAGGTAAAGCAGATCGGGGCTGGTTTGAGCAGAAATGCCACCTGCCCTACATCTCCCCACAAGGCAGATGGGTCTCAGCACTAGATGGGAAACTCGCTGCGCCCCCCAAAACACAGCTTTCTGCCAAGGCTTCTCCTGCCAGCCCACCCGAGGTTACCCCAGGACCCTCCCTCCAGCCCCAGTACCACGCAGGGGGTGTAAAATACAACTGAGGGAAGGGTGCAGTACCCAAAAATCTTCCTTTAGGTATTTGATGAAAAGTTTGGAGCTCGAATTTTGGAATAGCTGAAGAGGTCAGGACAGCTGGACCCCTTCTCAGGCTTTTCCACCAGCCTCCCCCAGTGCCTGCTGGGTGCATGGAGGCAGCATGGCTCAGTGCTAGTGCTGTCCCCCTCCGATTTCACATCAGTTTCCCAGCAGGATCGGCGACCAACTTGGTTCATTCCTCAGAGCCCTGCTGCCCCGCACCAGGAGCTGGGGCTCTGGACCACCCTCTTCCATCCAGCACAACCACCTGACCCTCCTGCCCGGGGCTCAGCATCTTCCCGCAGGGTTGGGGAGGGCAGCAAGAGTAGGCTGCACTTCTCCTTCTTGGGTATAAAAAACCCAAGACTTTCTTAAAGTTACACTAAATACAGGTAAATTCCTCTGGAATTTGTACACAAAAGGGACTTCGGCAGTCTGCCTGCTTGAAGTTAAATGCATCTATCGATCTTTTTGCAAGATCACAGCTCAGAACTGTGATTTAACAAGACCTTCCTTGCCAACACTGAGGAACCACATCGATGCAGAAACCAGGAGACATTGGAACAGGCCATTTCTCTTACAGAACACAATTTATTTGGCATTTGGATGAAATGTTTCTCACAGCATCTTGAGAAAAAAAAAAAAAAGAAAGATTAGTGCCAACCCCAAAGAAAGAAGTTAAAACGAAAAACCAGTGTCACAGGGACTGAATTATTATAGTATCAAATTTAAATTCTACATGGTATTTCGCAGAATATCAAAATCTTTTATACACTGCCACAGTTAAGTCCAGTCACAAACCAACTACACAGGAGAAGCCTGCAAATGCAGCGTTGGCTAAAATCGTTTTCCAGGAGAAGGTAAAAAGCAGTGTCTCATTCTCTCTCGCAGCCTCTCAGGCATCCTCCAGCCCGACACTCGAGGTACGGCGCAGCACGGCCACGCACGCAGCCGGCAAGCACAGCATCTCCGCTGGCATCGACTCCAACCCACTCAACATTCAAGGTGCACAATACTGGAAAATTAAAGCTATGTCGAACCGTAGCAGGCAGGTAAAGCACACTGTTGTTAGGGGAAGCACATCTTTACCACCGAAGCGTCTATTCCAAAGAAACACCTAATTCATTTGGAACTGGAGGATGTCAGAGCAAAATGTATGAACTTTGATTCGTCTCCTCTACACTCATCTGCTCGAATTTTAGGGTCCAGCTTCCAATTTGCAAGGGAAATTTAAAAGAAATTTCTGTATATTGGATATTCCTTAGCTAGGGAGAGAAAAAAAGATGTTTCAAGCAACTGAAAAAAGCAGGGATGCGTATTATGGATTGTATGAGATCGTATTAAAATGTCAGTGCTTTGCCACCAAAAAGCCACATACGAAAGATAAAAACATTTTTAAAAACAGCTTCAAATTCATTTGACACGAAATGGGAGAAGAATGGTAATAATTACTAGTCACAAAAACATTTTTTTGCCAAGTGAAACTTGAGAGATGCATGAACAGGCCATCACCCCATGACACCTGTGGAGGCAGAGCACCTGCCGACTCCAAGATTAAGCCTTCAGAAAAAGTTTTCCACCTACTTCATTCTTCTAGATCAGCATCCTGCCATGAACAGGTAAAGGAATAGTCTGAGGCTCAAAACTAGACAAGACTGAACATTACGCAGACAAGCTCGCTGTACATCTGAATGACAGTTTTGATCTTCTAGCACAGAATGAAACCCACCGTCCTTCTAACATTACAATACTCTACAACTCACCTAGTAAAAACAAACAAACAAAAAATATCAGAGGCTGCTGTGAGACTGTGTACAGGTAACACCCATAGAAGTGAATATCTAGGACTGTTCTTGAAGGAACAGCAGAGACCTCAATATGGCACCACAGTACGCTGTAAGGATGGGGAATCTGAGGAGCGGTTTTGTCCGAGGCCACAACGGGATGTGCGAGCCCCGCGACTTTAAAACAACTGCAGTCAAGGACGTCCCAAAAGAAACGCACCTCTCTGCTCACACGTGCTGCTGGGAATGATGTGGTAACGGCATCTCCCCCGCCGGGTCTGGAGGGACATTTAGGATGCATCAGTAGTTAAGAAAAACATCCAGAGAAGTGAACGGGATGCGGAAATCAATGCACAAAATAAATCCAAAGATCTCATCAATCTAATGGCAATCAAAAGAGAAAGGTCTTCCTCAGGCAAGCATCAACCCTCTGTAATTGGTGCTCAGGACAAACTGCTTACCAGTCACCTTGCCAAGGGCAGGGAAGGTTTGCTGAGGAGTCAACTGCTGTCAAGGAAACTTAACTCTTCCCCAGTTGGTCCAGAAGTCTGAGTAGTTGTGACACTTTCTGCTACAAAGGCTCTTACTCCAAGAAAAAGTACTCCATGTGAAAAAGCTACATTAAAAAGGGAAACAATTACAATTTTATTGCCAAATTAGAAGCTCACCGCGAGGTAAATGAGCTATACTTAGTGAGCTGCTCTGTTCAAGGCAAAATTTCCCTTGTTTACAGTTAAGATGAGGACGGATAGGGGAAAAAAAGAGAAAACAGCAGCCTCTGTGCCAATATAGTAGTGGGAAAGGCTCAGAAGCAATGGGGAAAATATCACACCGAGGCTTCTACAAAGAAGCCTGCATTTGGAATAGCTACAACCAGGACCCACCATGAAGTTGCTAGTTGTAACAGAGCTTATTTTCAAAAAAAAAAAAACCACCACAGAATCAAAAGTAAAATAATAAAAAAAAATTTCGAACAGATTCCCGCAGTGTTAGGAGAAGTGTGAGGTAAGGTATCTGTTCACCTCAGCCACAAAAAACACAGCTTCAGAGACTAAACCAAGCCAAAAGGCCTTTTGTTATTGCGCTAGGATACTACAAAGAACAAATATTCCATCTGGCTTCAAAAGAAATTGGAAGTTTTCTATTTTGCACTGCTACCAAAATATTTTTTCAGGAACAGATTGTAGTAGCATAGACTTTGCATCCTACTTAAGTGTACACTATCACAGCCTGTCCTACAATACAGTGTAGCCAGCTTAAGAGAAGTATTAACCCTAAGAGCCTAGTTTATATCCCAGTGCTTAGCTTCACCTAGCTGGACGCAGCACAAAGGTTACCATCTACAGT
>NW_009596830.1:0-638 GCF_000690535.1 Cariama cristata
CCGCTACCTGGCCATCACCTCGCCTTTCCGCTACCAGAGCCTCATGACCAAGGGTCGGGCCAAGGGCATCATCTGCACCGTCTGGGCCATCTCCGCCCTGGTCTCCTTCTTGCCCATCATGATGCATTGGTGGCGGGACGAGGACCCCCAGGCGCTGGAGTGCTACCAGGACCCGGGCTGCTGCGACTTTGTCACCAACAGGGCTTATGCCATCGCCTCGTCCATCATTTCTTTCTACATCCCCCTTCTCATCATGATCTTTGTGTACCTCCGGGTGTACAGAGAGGCCAAGGAGCAGATTAGGAAGATCGATAGGTGCGAGGGCCGGTTCTACGGCAGCCACGAGCAGCCACAGCCGGCCCCGCCCCCTCACCCTCACCACCAGGCCATCCTCCCAGCAAGCGGAAACCCTCCCGCATCATGGCCATGAAGGAGCAGAAAGCCCTCAAGACTTTGGGCATCATCATGGGGGTGTTCACTCTCTGCTGGCTCCCTTTCTTCCTGGTGAACATCGTCAACGTCTTCAACAGGGACCTGGTGCCGGACTGGCTCTTCGTTTTCTTCAACTGGCTGGGCTACGCCAACTCCGCTTTCAACCCTATCATCTACTGCCGCAGCCCCGACTTTCGTAAGGCCTT
>NW_009596830.1:680-15611 GCF_000690535.1 Cariama cristata
GGGCCGCCTCCCGGCGGCGGGGAGCGGGCCCGGCTGCCCGGGGGCTTCATCAGCACCGTGGGCTCCCCCGAGCGCAGCCTGGGAGGGACCTGGTCCGACTGCAACGGGGGCACTCGAGGCGGCAGCGAGTCCAGCCTGGAGGAGAGAAATAGCAAAACGTCCGATTCGGAGTCCAAGGTATAGGAGGGGGAAGTGGGGGCCGTGTCGGGGCAGGGGGGAAGGCAGGGCAGTCAGGGAGACACACAGGAGCAGAGAAATCCCCAGCAGCTGCCTGGTGGTAAGGCTAATGCCAAGCACAACTGATCCCTGTCTTAGCGGGGAGAGAGCGAGTGTTTACTTAGGAATAAAAGCAGGTGAACTCGTGTACGACATACCTCATCTGAAACTACAGCAAATAGGAAACCCACTGACTGGAGAACAAAGAAAATAAACAGCCTGTCCCAAAGACGGCCAGCTTATATTTAGGAGAGACGCTTTCGGAAGGGGCTGTGGCAGCAGTGCCCTTCACTCGGGTGCTGGTGGTTGAACCTGAGGATGGAGGTGCTGGCCTTTGGCTGTCAAGTTTGGCTGCAGCTGGGGTCCCAGCCGTCCCCTGCCTCATCCGGGGCTGTCGGACGCCCCAGGTTTCATTCCCTCACCCACAGCACCGGGTGGTTTTTGGGGAGGCGCAGGGTCTGTACTGCAGGTGCTCCAAGCAGAGAGTACGGACCCACAGGCAAGATGAGTTTTAAGCTCGGACTAGCTGTGCTCCCCTCTTCCGCAGAGTAGCGTTGGAGAAAACTAATGAGCAATGAGGAGCATAGGTATATTTTGAAAGGGGGTAAAAAAACCCAACCCACACTCTTGTGCTTTTTCCCTCTGCATCAGCAAGCAGTGAGTTATTGTGCTTGTCTCCTTCGGCCAGACAATAGCAGTCAGGCTGAGAAACTTCTACCTCAAACTGTGCATATTGTACAGGGGAATAAATGGACCATGTTTATATTAAACAGCATATTTATATACCACTAATAGTATTTTATGAAAAGGTGGGGGGTGGACGAGGAGCCTTCTGCAGCTTGTTCATTGTAATTACAGATGAACGGGGAGGGGGGGGAAATCCTGGCAACAACAAAAATTTACTGCACATTTTTTAAAAAATGGCGACAAAGCCGTTTTTTTGCACAGTGTTAAGAGTTGTAAAGTTATTTGAAGATGTTAGTTGCACACATGTACACACACGTGAATTAAAAATGAAACAGAGGTTTGAATAACACTGACCCTGAAACTGATTTCTGGTTTTGTCTGCTCTGTTATAGTTTTATTGAGAGAGTGACTTTTTTATATTATTTTATGAAGGTACTGTAAATATATCCATATTATAAATTAAAATATCTTAAGGGACTTTTTATTTCCAAGTGCTCACGTGAATCTGCTGTTATTTTAGCACTTGTGTGTCGTTTCCATTTTCCTCTCTGTGTGTGTTTTATAACGTATTTATACTCTGGTGCAATTTACTACTGTGTAAGTAATTGGTCTATGTGCAATAAATACCATTGCAGCACAAGCCAGTGTGTCTCTATAGGTTTTGAAACAATACCTACCTTTAATGGGAAGAACAGCATTTGTTTTTCTCCAAAGATGGCTCAGATTACCACTACAACTCTATCTAATGGCTTTTCCTGACACAGTATTGTAAAAAACGTGTTCGAAACCCAATAAGGTTGTGTTCCTGTTGCACCAAGGTCTGCTGATTTCCCTTAAAATTAATGGCTAAAGACAAGGTGTTTCCACTCTGATAATGGATACACTCATTTTCTGTAACTATTCCTTTCTGGAATTTTTTTTTTTTTTTCTGTTAGGAGTGCATGGCTGGGAGTCAGGAGACTAGAATATTTAAGATTGCAGAGGATGTTTAATTTGAAAGCTAAAAATTGTCTCGAGTAGAAAGAAATCTCCGTATGCGGTACAGACCACCCCACAAGTCAGTCTACCTCATGCCGACAGTGGGACCGATCCTGCCGGAGCGAGGTGGGTGGTGTGTGCTCAGCGGGACGGGGTCCCAGTGCTGAGCGTGGAGGTCAGGGGAGACCCCTGCCCAAAAAGCATCTGGAGGAGGCTCGTGCCTTGTAAGGGGAGATAGCAGCCGGGGAGCCGGTCGCAGGAGTCCAGAATTTCTTTCCCTCTTACTGTAAAAAAGGAGTTAACCTCTGAGGGAATGGCGAAGGCATCACTGGAGCAGGATCGGACTCTGGGACAGACTTAAAACACTGCTGAAGCCTCGTCTGTGTCACTGGGTGAAATAAAACTACCTAGTTTGTAGATCATAAAGCTAATGGTCATGTGCAGTGTGGCTTCAGTGTGCTGCGACGGTCACATATTCCTTGGGGGCCAGATGATAACTGAATGTTAAATTGTGGACTGATCCAGGGAAGGAGGTACTGTGAACAGAAAGGCTGCAGATTTGGGTCCCTGGTCCAAAAGATTTCTCTTCCTTTATTGCTTTATGAAGGTACGCTGTTGTCGCAAATGAGTACTGCTCCTTGTGGTTTCATAAAGTTTTTCGTTACAATAATGAATACATGGCAGATAGTGCAACAAAAAGGCAGTGCAGAATAAAAGTGAGGCCATTTTTAGCTTTATTAGACTCAGAAGTATAGTTAAATTAGAAATCAGCTCCCAGGAAGAGCACTTCCCAAAACAAGTTCTTTAGGATGGTGGCCAGTGGTTTGTTTTGGAAATCGTTAGTTCATTTTTTTTGTTTTAAAAACTAAGGAATTTGTCCTTTGCGATTTCTAATGATGTATTTTCAGGGGAAAAAAAAAATATTTATGCTTTTTATGCAAGGACAAAATAAAGGGACCAGGGAAGTAAATACTACTTTTTAACTGATGTTACTGGGGATCAATGTCAGCTGCAGTTAATGGTGTCTTCCTTGATAATAGTTAAATAAGCTCCTTAAAATGCCGGGGTGACATCAGATCAGGTGCTAAGTGAAGTAGGCTCTGCCACCAAATGATTTTTTTTTTAAATCTGGTTTTGTCTGTGATTCTAGCAAAGACAACAGGACCAAAAGGGTGCACGGGATGGCAATGTCTGATGCTGGCCACTACGGCAAGATGTTGGCTGCGTATGTCGGGATCGGGCCGGGATGGGGAGGCAGCGCTGCCCACCTCCTGCGCATTGGGGACCCGGTCCCTGCCTGCGAGGTAGAGCTAGGCAGGATCTGGCCCCAGCGCCTGGCTGGGACCTGAAGTGGCTTGTCAAGCCATGGTCCTCAGCAGGGTGCTGGATCCTGGGGAAGCACGATGCCTACTGCGTGGTGTGGGACAGTCTAATGGACTTGGCTCTTCATCTCATAGATCAGCTCACATTACTTAATTTTAACCATCCGAACGCTCGTGTCCTTAGATTTTAAAAAGTGATGAAAGTTTTGGCTCAACAGGGTCCGACTTAGGTGGGAAATTTATGGCCAGAACTTGCTCGGCTTCTCCTGCCGAATAGCTGTACTGCATCGTGCTTCCCCTGTGTGAGTGTTATGGCATTGAGAAGGTGAAACGTAGGATGAGTTTTTCCCATTGGCCTCAGTAGGGCCAGCTGTGTGAGCGAAGTGGTCAGGATTTGCCTGCTGTTGAGTTTTGCCCAGTCACGGACCTGCTGGAAGAGTCTAGAGGCTGGCACGTTGAGTCCCTTTGTAGACAGCTAAGATAATCCACGTGGCAGCGTGGATGGTGGATGCTGATCCGTCTTGCACGGTGTAAAAAAGACGGTGGCACAGTAACGGTGCGGAGGGAGCAGGACATATGGCATGCACGTGTGCGAGGAAGGGGAGGCTGCTGGCGAGCAGTCTGCCATGGATCACGCTTGGAACAGGCTGTTCTCTGCAGAGAAGAAGGATACTCTGAAAAGTGTTACGGGGCAGCTGAAATACTCTGGAGGCGATGAGTCAAACACTTACGGTGAATATTTTTTTCTGACAAAACCCAGACATGGATTAGCAATTGGAGCTGCAAGTCAGAAAGTATAGGTGGTGGGCATGCGGCTGCACACGTACACGGGCAGGAAAGTAACAGCAAAGAGCCACAGGCCTGCAGGAAGGGGAGACACAGGTAAAAGAGAAATCCACTCGGTGAGAACGTCCTGTGTCTGCCAGGATCAAAATTATTTGGCAAGGGTGCCTGAGACTTCTACATGTAAAACACCCAATTCTCAAAGGGACCGGCCGAACTCTACGCAGTGTTTGCTCAGCACTTCTGAAAAGAAGGCTGCATCTCTCCACATGCTTAAATGGGAATGTACTGGGTGGAAAACCTGGCTTCAGTTTTCCATGTGTTCAGGAAAGTTAAAGATCTTTCAGACACACAGCGGACTATCAAAGTGCCTGCAGAAGGATCTCTCCGCTGGTGAGAGCTGCACAAAAGCGCTCCTGCAAATTCACTGCGCTTCAAGACCATGACCCTCGGCATCAACTGACTGTAGCTCCAAGCAGTAACTGATGAACAAATGAAACTATATGCAAAAAATGTGGTTTAAAATTGTGATCTGAACCGTGCCCATGGCACAAGCAGCATTTGACAGCATCAGCGGGCTGTTTGTGGTATAGCACGCATCGGTTCTGCAAACGCTGCTTTCCCTTTTGGGTATGCACGTGTTTTCAAGTATAAGGACAACTTCTTTATCAGCTTTGCTTTTTTTTTCCCCGAAATCCTATCCACAGTCATTGTTTTATTAATAACTTTCAAGTGGCTATTTTGCAAACCTTCTTTGTGCTGCACACTTTCCTAATTTATTGTGATCTCCCGTCCGGTGGAGTGCACTTATTTCCTCTATGTAATATATCAGCTGCAGGGCTGGAAATTCTGCAGCTATGAACTGAAAGAGCGGATTTTCTTGAAGCCAAATGCGGTCAGGCATCATTGCCACTGGGAGCAGAATTCGACCTGGTAATCTAATCTTATATGAGGGACTATCTCCAGGAAAGTATTGTTACCAGCGGTAAATGACCTCTGCTAATGAAGCTGGAGCAATTAGTCCTGTGCAAAGCTGTCCAGAAAATGTTAACTGCTAAACAACAGTTAATGTTGGATAGCTCAAATAATGAGTGTTTTGTTTGCTGCTGTGTGTTAGGTGATGTGTTGGGAAATAATTATCCTTTGACTAGCAGCCAGCTTTGTACTAATCAGAAAGGAGAAGTCATGTTCTGTTTGAAGGATTATACCTAAAAATAGTTCTGTTGCCGCCACATCAACGAGTGAAATGAAGCAAATTCATGGAGACGTACACGCCTTCTTAACATTTCGCTTTTCGTCCTAAAAACTCATTGTTCAGCTGGCACTTTCTGTTTGATGGTGTCAAAAGCACTAATGTGATCTCCTGCAGTACCACTAAGCACACTCCTCCCCAGGTGTGGTACCCCATGCCCCAGTGACTCGCTTTCAGAGCCTGCCAAATTCCCGAACGCCTCAGAAGGAAGTAAGGAGTCTTTATATAAACAATCGCATATAATGTAAGATCAACAATACTTGTGCTAATCGTCTCACAGAAGAAATCAATATGCTTTTTATTTGAGATGTTTGTACGCCTGCCCATCCACGAGGAGCAGCCGTGGTAACAGCGGGTGATTTATTTGTGCAATTCAGTAACTTGAGGCTGTCAAACTGCTCAAAAAAGATGGGAAAAGGATAAAAAAGGTGATGCTGGCGAGCAAACCCAGGGTTACCACTGCAAACAGGAAAAACTGGGGCATCTTTTGCCATACTGTAGGTATTGCCTTTTACTGGTAAAGTCTAACTGCTTTGGATAGGGATGCACCAGGCAGATGGACTATAGAGATACAGGTTAAGAAATGTGAGAGGTAAGACACTTTCCATACAGGACCAAGCCACCAAGAGACTGGCAGCTGAAACACCCCAAACTTCCCTAAAAGTTTTCCTTACTCTTTTCAGATAACAGCAGCAGACTAAAGCAAACCTGAGCGGCTTCCCAGCAGATGTAAAGCCACACAGCTCCCTGGCCAGCCATGGCTCCCAGGACACATGCCTCCCCCCTAGCATCTCCCCCTCCCCTCCAAGGGGCTCCAGCTTATGCCAAGTTTTACAGGACCTGGAGCCTTCCCCCAGCCCAGAGCTGTCATCCTCTTGCGTGGTCCCAAACAGGAGATGCCCCGTGGCACCCTGGGGTGACACCGCTGCGGGACGGATGCACGGGTGCCGCAGGGCACAGGGTGCGTCTGTGCTGCCTCGGCTGTGCCGGGCGTGCTGGTGCAAGCTGCCAGCCACGCCGCTCCCCTGAGTCATCGCTCCGTCCTGCAAACACCAGTCACAGAATCGGGCCCGCTGTGCTGGAAATGGAAGAGTGTTTGGGTTTGTTATGTAAACAGGCGATCAGCTTCCTGGTTCATGAAAACTGGCAGCTTGGTACGCACGTTCACTTCGCAAACTGCCATTTTGTCTTCCCAGCTGCTCAGCTCCGGGGTTTTTCGTGGCAATGTTTGCTTGTTCAACCTTAGCACCCGGCAGCACGAGTTTTTCGGTTGTGCCCCGGCAGCAGTCTGCATCCAGACGTGAACTGGAACCAGATGCTGGGCAGTGTCTAGGTTTGGTCATACCGATTCCTTCCAGGGTTGATGCTCAGAGTTATTAATACCACCTGCACCAAAATGCAAAAGGACCAGGCAAATAGGAAAGGAGTCCTGATCTCCAGGTCCACAACCTGAAGGAGAAAACAGAAGCTTACCATTGCCATTTACTTTTGCCATTGCCATGGTTAACAGCACATCTCAGATGTAATGTGTGCCTTTCCCTTCTGATCCTGTGTAATGCACCAAATCCTGTTGTCCTTAATGAGATTAAATGAGGATTTTCTACTAGTCCAGCACTCCAGCCATTAGCCACTGTTGTGCGTCTCTAGGCAGTGATGTACCTTTGCATGCCTGGCCCAGTGTCTCTCGCGAAGCCGTGATATTTAGACTTCTCCCTACCAAAATTATTTTGATAATTGGTCTTAAGCTCATTGGCACAATGCTTTGAAAGGCAGATTTAAGTGTATACACCAAAGAGGCAATCATCAGAGCCACTAAAGAGCTCAAAAATCTCAGCAGCTGCTAGCTGTATAAATATTTCAGATAGCAACAAGCCCAAGCATCAGAGGGGAGCCCTGCAACACGAAGGTGTGTGCCAGCCTGCGTCCCCCCCTGGGGCTTGCCGACCCACCATTGTGCTGCGGAGGGAGGAGCGCTTCCTCTTGGACTGGAGCAGGTGAACTGGGAGACGTCCCACAAAGCTCCCATTGTTTAACAGCTCGCCCGCTCGCAGAGCCTGCCTTCGGCGAGGGATGTTTTGTTTGTCTGTTCTTCCCCTAAATACTCGCTTGGGAGCCGTCAAATAAAATCTCAATTAGCTCACTTACGACACGAAGCGCGGTGTGGGATGCGTTCCCTGGCAGACAGCTACCCTCGCTGCGGTACGGCGGCGGAGGTGAGGGGGAGGCAGGAGGGGTGATGGGGGGGACCTGTTGCTCACACTCCCCCCCTGACTGAAAGCATCGCTGGTACCCTGGCAGGTCCCCATCACCAGACTAAGACAGCCACAAAGCTGCACCTGAAATCCCGGATCCGGCACAGGAGCATCCGATCTGCTCGTGAATCAGCTCGTGTCAAATACTTGGGATTTTTGGAGCTTTTATGTAATATTCAGCGCGAGGCAGCTGCTGCTGCAGTAATTGCCAGTGACAACAGGTATTGTAACAGTGCTGTAAACCACCTTGAGAGCATCCACAGGAGAGGTTTTGTTCCTGTTTTACTGCCAGGTGGTTACCAGCTAGTTGGCAACAGGGTGAATGCGTGTCTGTGGTTTTCTGCATCGGCCCACCCAAGCTGGGGCTGGTGCTCACACCTTCCCATCCTCAGCTGTCCATCCCCCCATTGCATGTCCTGCCCAGACTGGTTCTGCTGCCTGTGCAACCACATGGACAACGGGCTCCTTGGGCTGAAAACCAGCCCTTTCAGAAAAGGTTTGTTTCAGCTGATCCACCACATGGGTTGCACAAACACAGGTAATGGCACGAGTGGCATGGGAACATGCGGAGTGATGGGGCTGAGATCATCTGTTTTGGTAGCAGCCCCAATTTGGGTCCATCGCTGTGATCACAAACCTCATGTCTGGCGGTGATGCTGCAGAAGCTGAGACCCAGACCAGCACCCTCTGACCTGTCATTTTGCCTGTCCTGCATTGGAAAAGCAGGTCTCACCACCCAAATCTTCCCTCCCTTCAGAGTCTGCTCTGAACATCACATTCAGAATCTTCATGACTAAGCCATTAAGCTTCTCATTGCACATGAAAAGTGAAAATAAATTTAGTTCTGTACAAATATTCGTGCGATAGAAGAAAAACATTATTTAAGTCTGATTGTCTTCTGTGTAACTAGACCACAGCAAAGAGCACGGGACCGACTCCTCAACTTTTGGCAGAGAATGGGACCAGGGGAGCTGAAAGAGCAACTCGGGTACCAGGTGACAGCACTAAGCTGTCCCCAACTGCAAGATGGTGACACAGCAATGAGCCACGGGCAATGGAAAAATAATTCCCCAGGAAGAGCAGCTTTGTTTGCCCAAAGTCTTTGTGTGGATCCCAACACTGACGGGCACCATTGAGCTGTTAGTGACTTGTGAGTAATCCCCGTCGTGCGTCTCTTCTGGTGGATGACGTTTGGCTGCTTTTATTGCTGCGCACTTCACTCATGTGGGTGCAAGGAATGTGGTGATAAAAAGGCTGGAATGATTTCAGTGCTGGATAGTTTCCATTAATATATTTCTCATTATATAACGCTGCCATCACTGTACAAAATCTGCTAAGGTATCTTTTAGGAAGGTGGGACATTTCTACGTAGCCATAACTAAGAAAGTGGTGTTGTAGAGCAGGCTGGACTTTGATCAGATACTTTTTAATTGCAGCAGATGTTCTTGGGCTGTTGCATGGTATGGATTTCTTTGCCTTTGTATTACAAGGCACCTCATAAATTAAACGGTTGATGTTGTCAAATTCATGCCATTAGCGCTCTGAGCAGATAATCCCTTTGGTGGCCTCATCGGAGTCTATCGCAGGGCCTGTCTCCAGATAACGGCCTGGAAGAAGAACAATGGTGCTCCGAGCTCCCAGGGACCTCCACTCTTTGGTTCTGCGCTTCAGAAGAGAAAAATTATCATTAACTGCATGGCTCAAGCTCCCTTTGAAATGCGGTTATTTTTTACTCAGACACTCCAAGTATTTTTTGCATGATATCAGTGAGAAACTTGAAACCCCCTTTGAGAAGAGAAAGATTTCCTGCAGCCATACTACTAAAGAAAATGGATAGATCAAGTAGTAAAGTTCAATGACTGACTTAGCATTAAATAAGAAAGAGAATAATGAATTGGATTTTGTGTGCCTGTTTTTCCTCTGCAGGGAACAGTCAGGCTAATGGATTTTCATTGCCTTCTGCTTCTGCTCATCAGTCTAGGTGCCTTTTTGTGCTCTCCTGTCCCTGCTCACTTGTCACAAGTTCAAGTATGTGAACCTTAGCAAACACATCAGTTCACTACCATCAGCGCCATTCTGACCAGTGAGGAAAACACGCAGGGTTAACCCCCTACATCTAATGATGACTTGTGGTCTGCTGCGTGGACCTCTGTATTTTACGCTAGGTAGCTGCAAGTAGGCAATTCCTTACTTACAGTGGACACTAGTTTCCTACTATTATGAGCTCAGGCTTTAACATCCTTCAAGAGAGACATTTCCCCACCGGGTTCACCAAAAACTAGTTGGGTCTCCAAACCCCTCCTTTGTTTACGGGCTTTGCCGAGCACTCCGTAGGGCTTTTTATTGGGGAAGGAAGGGAGGTGGTGTAGGAGGAAACTATTACAAAGCTATACAACGTAAACAACTTTCTCATGTAAACTCCAAACACTGCTTGGCAAGGAAGAGGTTAAAGCTAGGAGGTGGATGGGGGGGACTCATTAGGGCAAAGGTATAAATAGCAAGTTGGGAAACCTGGGGAGGGACACGGGGGAAGGGGACGCGATGAGTTGACCTTAGATGGGGTGGACTCCCTCGGATTGCTGAAATCCCTCTGCTGCCCTGCCCTCAGGGTTTGGACTTGGGTCCCCCCTAAGGCATCCCAAAGTGGGAGGATGCTCAGGCAGAAACCTTGCATAACTGATCGGGAGTCATATTTGTTCAAAGGTGAACCTGAAAAGTGTTTGGGTCACCTGAAGACTTTCTGCAGAGCCAGAAATTGCTGCTGCTCCTGCCTGCCCCTTCCTACCGAAAACCTCTGTTGGGTCCGCCAGTGCCTGCCCAGAGCCGGGGAGCTGCTTTCTGCCCGCTGGGATGCTCAGAGCAGGATTTCCGTTTTCCAACCAGCCTTGGTGCCTCAGGCTTTCTGGTCTGTTTTTTTGTCCGAATGGGAAATGCATAATGAGAAACTGTTTAAACAACTTATGGTACAAGGAAACTCACTGAAGTAAAGTACAACGTTGTAATTTATTTCCAAGGAAATGATGCACTCTCCAAAAGCACTCCACTCAAGCACCGCAATTTAAAGTTGCAGGATAATTGCTGGCCATCTTCGGTGCTGCCTGCAGCCCTCACCTAGGTCTGAGCGTGGTGCACAAGGAGGGCAGGAGTCTGCCAAGATCATCTGTGCTGCTGTCTGGTCTTGCCACCAGCAACCGTTCATCAGCAGGTTATTGCAGATCTTTGCACACAATGAGATGCTCGATGTGGGTATAACTGCTGGTGAAGAGGAGCCAGGCAATGTTATATAAACTCTGTGCCAACGGATATGTTAAGATATACACAAATGTTAGCAAGGGCGTTTCCTTAACAAGGTTTTAACCCACCCACAGCAGCTATGCGGACCAAGATGACAAAGTGCGGAGAGCGACCAAGCAAAGGACCATCTCCCCTATCCCCCAGGCTGTGAGTAAGGTTGATACCTAGGCACAGTTGAATGCCTGAGGTTCAGGGAGGGTCTGGCTGTTAAAGCTGTCCTGACTGTTGGTTTGCTTGCATGGGTAGGTCTGGACAGCCTGGTGCTGATGAAGGAAAGCCCAGGAGCCACAGAAGCCCCAGAGGAATTCTCTTGTTCTATTTCCAGCCCTGCTTTTTAAGATACAAAGAGCTTCAGATCAGATGCATTTCTGAAGCTTATCTGTGTGAATATTTGACTGCTTATCCAAACAGAACAAAAACCTTCAAACCTTCTGAGGTCCATCCATCAAAAACCTTATCTCCCCATGTCACTCTTCGGCTCCCAGCCACTGCTGCTCCAAGTCTCCTGCTACCCAGGGCTTGGCTCTGCCCACCAGCTTCCCATCTCCCCTCTCCAGGCGGCTTCACGGCATTGTCCATGGTCACCTCCTTGGCTCCCTGCCACTTCAGTGATGCCCTTTGCATTGCATGCAGGAGCACCAGGCCTGGGCTTCTACATGGTCTACAGCCAGCCAGCATCCTGACAGGCTGCATTTGGGCTGCTGTATCGCAGCCCATCATCTCCACCCCCACCCCCCATAAGTAGCCATCTGGGCTATGGCCACAGCCATGATCAAAGCAGAGCACAGTGACTCTGCTTGGCCCCAAGAAAGGAGAACATTTGTCTTTTTTTATGGGATATTAATGAAGTCCGGATAAAGGAACACAGTCTCCTCTATCTGGGGTTCAAGGACCAAAATATCCATGGAGAATATTTCTGAACCTCACTCTGGTAAAAGAGAGGTTTTAGAAGAGGTCCCTTGAATCCTAGCTGTTGGGAAGGGGAGGAGGGGATGCCAGCCCTCGCCACCTGACAGCCACGGGTCCCCTCTGGCGCTCACCGCTGGTCCTCCCATCCTCACCGCTGCAGTTGGGCTGCTAGCGATCTCAGATAGCACTGGGTGGGCTCTACCCCTTGGTAGCTGAGCATGGCACCTGAGCCAACAAGAAGCATTGAGCGCATGGCAAGCATGAACAAGGGGCACCAGCATCATTGACTCTGCAGAGGATCCTGGCCAGGTAAAACAGCTGCATACTTAGTCTTATGCCCAATTTGTACAAAGCGTTATTCAGCCTTGTCAGAAGAACCTTTGCAGCGCGTTGTACTTGGTATTGGGGCCACAAGACATTTCTTGCTTTGAAGCTGAGCTGGCACAAGAAGTCATCTGCAGTCCTGCCATCCTGTCAAAGCCGTGGCCAAAAACAACAGGGTGAAGACTTTGGAAAGAGCCACCCATCCACAGCGTAACTGAGTTAAAATGGGGGCCTGGCTGGCTCAATGCTTGAGAACAGCTTTTAAGCAGGTCGGAGGTTGAAATCCTGTGCACAATGTAGGGGATCAGAGGTCTCTGCTGTTTGGTACTGCCTGGTCTCAGCCCAGATCTAGACAAACTTCAGCATCAGGGTGGCCTTTTCCAATGGGGACCATTTTCCTATGGTCCTTTTCACGGGAGACTCTGACCCATGGGCTGTCATTGCTCTCCTCCCTGTGGTTTTAATTTTTTTCTCTGTTTTGATAGTCAGAAGGGTAAAACTAATTCCCGTCTCATATATAACAACGAATTTGACTCAACAGCAAGAGGTTAAATGTACTTTTTATACTGTGGTGTATGATAAGCTATTTATAAATATCATATCACTCCTGGGTCATCTTCAGGGTTTAAAATAAAGTTTTAATTTAAACATAATTTTCCAGTGTTGACAGATATGATAAATACATTTTTGTTCCAATAAAACCTAATTTTGACATGTTTTGCAAAAATCATTACAAACTAAGGATTATTCCCCTGATTTTTTTTGCTTTGTTTGTCTCCATGTTCCAGTGTTTAGTTTAATGTTACATTCCATTATAGAAAAAAACATCTGTGACTGCAGTAATTTGTTCGCCAAGGTCTCTGCTTAAGGGATGGGAGGGTGTTCTTGAGAAGAATGAGGGAGAGAGGCGTTAGCTCATGTCACGGAGGCCTTGGGGCAGTCACAGCACCTTTCTGCATCATTAAGGGACACTGTGCCTTCCTTGCAGCTCCATGGGGGACTAAAAGTTACCACCACTGGGAGATACTCTGCCTTGAAGGAGCTCAGGACACTTGATCTGGTGCTGGCACAATGGGAGCAAAGCTGCTTGGCCACAGCTGGAGCTCCCAGGCCTGTGTGACACCACCACAGCGTGATGACAGCAGTACGTTAGCATTGCTTCAGGGAATCACACCTTTGTGCAACGTCCCAGGACCAGAGGGGTCTGTCCCAGGGCTCCAGTGGCACATGGGGTTTCTTTTACACTCAGACTCCCCCACTTAAATTGTTTCCCCAGGGGTGAAGATGGTGGCCACCTTCTCCCCTCCGGAGCATCCCTCCTCTCTTCCAAAGGCTCCTTTTCAGGCTTCAAGACCAGGGGCAGAACCAGCCCTCAGGATGCTGCTGCAAAACCCGTTGGCAACTTCATGGCAATTGAGCTAACCTTGATATTCAAGGTGATCCCAAAAGAAAGCCAAGAGGGCACAGTGGGACAGATTTCATGTCTACAAGGTGAGGTTAAACAGAAGTCCTCCATCTACAGGGTTGCATTCCCATTGCCTGAGCTAACCATCCATTGATGAGCTGAGTCCCTCCAAAATTTCTCTGGACTTTCTCTGGTTTTCCTGCTTTCCCATGTAAACAGCTCTGAGGAAGATCTCTTCTTCTGCAATCAAACATTTTCATTCTACAGTAAAATAGCTCTTACATCAGCTACCATTGTATCGTGGATGCAAATGCAGCACAACAGAGCCCTTACATGTTGTGAGGTGAGTGTGTCAGATCCTATACTTGAACAACAAAAGTACAAGGAATGATGAGCAGGAAAAATTACTTGTTTTAAAGTACTTTAAAGCTGCTGTCTGTCTTCTGAGCCCTGCAGGTTACAGCCCATACTTCTCATGCTGCCTCCCCGTTAAACAGTCAAACAAGAGATGATGCTATTTGGAGAGCAAGTCTGTGTGCTGGAAACATGCAAATACTGACATTTGTAATCACATGGACTGGCCTCCATCTGCGAGGAGCTTCCAGCTGCTGTGCTGAAAATACCTGGGAAAGGAGAATGCAGAAGGGGAGAGAGGTCGTCTTCTGGCGGGTTGCCATGTCACTGAGGCTGCTTTCATGGTGATACCTAGAGGACGTCATCCGGTGCAGCCAGCTATGATAATCCTTTCAGTGGGAACAGGTGCTGGAGGATAATCCTGCTGTTTTTCTTGGTTATGGCTCTCTTCAGTCACTAAGACTGAGCAAACAGGATTATCACAGCAGCGATTCAGGAGGTGAAGTTACTGGTGCTGTGTGTCCGTGGCTCTGTGGACTTTTGTTTCCAAGGCAGATGCCAGCTTTGCTGAGTAGCCTGTCCCAGCGAGGGCAGCGGACGAGCAGGTGAGCCGTCGGCACCGAAGGGCTTTGCTGGCCAGCTCCTGCGGTCCTCACTCAGATCTGCACTGTACCCCTTGGGGACGAGGGCTGGATCCCACATGCAAAGTCCATGCTCTCTACAGCTCTCCTGGAAAGATGTCTCCCCCAATCCCCCAGTGGCATCCCCTCAAAACCTGGGCTGGGCCTAGGCAGGAGCTGGGGGAGGACGAGGGACGGCAGCTCTGGCTGGGCTGCCAGGTCTGTTCTGGCAAGGAAGGCTTGAGGCACCGCAGACCCTGCCGGGCTTTACGGTGAACCAGCAGCCCCTCCTGACTCTCTGAAACTTCAGAGCGAGGCCATCCCTGTGTAAGTGCAGGCTCACACCTGCACCAGACTTTAATGTATGGTCAGGTTTTGTTCTAAATCCCCAGAGTGCTGCACTCATTCATTCCCTCTCAGTCCTCCTCCACCGCCCTCAGAGACCAGCCTGTGCCCTGGTGACACTCCTCGCTACCCAAAGTCAACGCCTCTCTGTTCTCTTTACCGCCTTTTGCTTCTGCTGATAACAACCCCT
>NW_009596831.1:0-1937 GCF_000690535.1 Cariama cristata
CTCGTTAAAATGCCCGCATGCCCCCTCATGCGGAAAGGGATCTCTGTCAGCCGCCGTAGATGGAGATCTAAATGCAGGCACCCTGAAACTGACAGTTGGAGGGAAAATCCTCCAGGGCTTAAGGAAACGCACTTTTACAATACTGGAGGGATTTGTTTAAGTTTCAGTCTCGGCTTTAATTGAAAAAACGCTTCTCATCTGCAGGACCTCAGAGGAGAGGAAAGAGCCTGAAGCACGCAGTTAAAAAAGGGGAGGAAAAGAACAGAAAAAGAACAAAAAGAGGAGGGGGGGGGGGGAAGGACTCCAAGATAACCGTAAACATTTATCTTTCATATTTGTCTCCCATTTTCTTAACTGGTTTAGTCTAACTTATTTCATTTAGCCCACGAAGCAGAGGAGACTGTATTATGAACATGAAACTGAAACCGCAATAATGAAGAGATTTCCTAGAATAAAAACGATGATTATAGGACAACATCTGAGTAACCAAATCTGCCAAAAAGTTTAATTTCCGTATACTCTGGTAAAACAAACCAGTTGTGCTCCAAAACGGGGATCAGCTCAGAAATGGGTACACCAACCAAAATAAACATCTCCACCAAACAGCAAATGCACTTCTGTTTAATCATGGGCACTTCAAACCATCTTTTAATGTCTCAGGAGCATATCTTGGAGACTTCTTAATGCTAAGTTTCAAACAAGCGTCTGCCGCGAAGAAGAGGACATTGCTAACAGGTAGAAGGCGGCTGACTGAATGTGTTATCGCCGATTCTCGTATCAGGGCTGCCTCAAGTCGCGATTGAAGCAGCATGCGGCTCTCTGCCCCAGGGCTGCCCTGCTCGGCTTTGCTTCATTGTCTGTCCTGTCTCACACCGCCGAGTGAGCAACGACACTTTCGTATATCGTGACATCTGTGTTGGGAGTAAATGCCTCTTCTTGCTCGATTAATATTAATGATCGAAACGAGCTGTCTGAGAGGGGGGGCAGGTTAGAGTGATTTTCAGCCAATTTCCACCTCCCTCCCCTTGCCTTTAATGCCTTTAGCGTCCTGAAGATCGCAGAAGTTACTTGGACATGTCATCCAAAGGTGACATTCAGGCAGACATCCCGCGCCGCGGAAGGCGAAAAAGCACGCTCGCTCACCGATCTAGAGCAGGGAAGGATGTTTATATATAAAAACACGGATATTTTTTAAAAAAATATTCCGAATAGGTCGTTACAACGAGACCAGGAATCGCACGTCGGCCTCCCCGCCCGCCCAGAAAAAAAAAAAAAAAGAAAAAAAAACCAAAACAACCAAAAAAACCCAAAAAACCCAACAAAACAAAAAAAAATCCACGAAAACTAGATAGACAGAGATAAAGATTTTTTTTTTTTTTTTTTTTACAATGGAAACAATTTAAATCGATGCCTCAGGAAAGGTAAACACGGTCTATCGACGGCGCGATTATTTTTTCTATTAAAAATGTGTAGTAAACATTGCCGGGCTTGGTAGTGTTTTTCTTAGCTGATCCTTAGATACAATCAAGCCATTTTCGGACACATTCCCATGTATGTAGCAGTGGTGATCTGGAGGAAGCTGTCGACGCCTGTTCAGTTAATTTAGGTTTTCTTTGTCTAATTACTGGGGAGCTTAGGGAAAAGGAGCCGGGCTCAGGGCAGTAAACTGACACTTGGGCTCTGTGTGTGGTATCCAGGCAGAGTTTGATGGAAAAAGCCTGCTTCCACTCAACTGCAGGTCACTGTCTGGACCCCACCCCCTCCCTGCCCGTACCCACCAGCGAGCTCTCAGCACGGAGCTGCGCTGGAGACAGACGGACACACAGACACACACACACAGCGCTGCAGGCACGCTGACACGGCGCCCCGCTCCACCCGCGTCCTTCCCACCCCCCTGCCTTTGGTCCAGCATCCCTGTCTGCTCTGCCTCTCGTCCT
>NW_009596832.1:0-275 GCF_000690535.1 Cariama cristata
CGGGGTTTATTTCTCTCTCTCTCTCTCTCTCTCTAATGTATATATAATTGGGGTGGCACATATATTTATACGGCCAGGCTGCCTGTGTGTTTACGCGCCGTGTGTGCTTGTAACGCCCTGCGTGCTCCACATCCTTCCAGCTGTGTTTGTACAACTTGCACGGCTTATTAGTAGATATCTAGTTTATAGAGATATTTCGTGGAATATACCTTTACATCTCTATAGCTCCGGTGGGTACCAAGCCGGTATGGCTGTGCTGCTGGGCATCTGTCCAT
>NW_009596832.1:356-1720 GCF_000690535.1 Cariama cristata
GCACGCGTAATTGCGGTGCTGTACCCCTTGGCTTTCCCCCTGCAGAATTTGAGCTTAGGAGCGGTGAATGAGCCAGGGAGAGCCCAGGGAGAGCCCGACTGAGCCAGGCACAGCTCAGGTTAAGCACGACTTGGGCTGCGACATCGTGGCGGCCCCTGCGCATCCCTGCACCCCCTCCCCTCCAAACCCGTGCCCCTTCCAGGAGGAAACTTCAACACCTGGTTCTGTGTTTGGGAGAGCAGCGTGAGATTAGGTAGTGCCGCCATGTAGGCTGTGGGAAGATCTTTTTCCCTAGAAAAAAAATGCACAGAATTTCTTAATTTTTTTCTCTTTTTTTTTTTTTTGCTTTTAGGGAATACGTTTATCCTGAGCCATCCCTAGGAACATGCTCCTGGCCAGGAGTGGGGTGGGGGAGTTTTGGAGAGATTGTTTTACTCTAAGAAACAAGGGGAAAAAAGTATTGTTGTCGTGGGTTGTCCACCCTCCCTTACAAAACCAGCCCATCTCTCTCTAACCAAGGTCCCAGTAAGGGGGAAAGGCACCTTCCAGCTCCTGGTGCTCCACTCACCAAGCAGCTGCTGAAGGGACAAACACACTCACACACTCTTGTGTTTTACTGGGCATCACCGTCCTCCCCTTTTCCTTTATTTACCAGAAGTGCTTCGAGAAGGAAAAAAGAGCTTCCCCCCACCTCAAGTTTCACCTCTCCTTAAATATTTGTCCTAAAAATATTAGTCTCTAACCGAGGCAGGAGCCTGTTTGACTAAAAAGAGCTTTCCAAACAAATTTGGGGGGATGTAAACAGCCCGGCAAGATCCGTGACGAGGACCAGGCTCCGCTCCCAGCCGCAGCAGCAGCCCCCGAGCCGCAGCATCCCGCGCCGTGGCTTTAATAGGGGAAAAAATCAAGTGTAAATACCTGCAAATACCGCTCTGGCAGACATCTCTGCCTTTGATTCCTCTGTGACAAGCATGACAATCCGCTGAAATGAAGGCACCTCGGAGTTCATGATGAGAGTGTAAAACTACTGTATCATTGCTGCTGCAGCATCAGATCCGTATTTTCTCTGGTGCAGTTTGGTTTTTGGTTTTTTTTGGTTGGTTGGTTTGGTTGTTGGTTTTTTTTTTTTTGGGGGGGGGGTTGGGGGGGAGGGATGATGCATACCTTCCGTGTGCATTGACTTGCCGCTTTGGTGCTATCTCAAACCATCCGTCCCGTCTCTTCGGGATGCTGGGCAGAGGTTTCAAGCTGGGGGGGTTGATTGTGCGAAGTTTGAGGCTGTTTTTAGAGGGGAAAGCTGTGTGTAACCCCCACCTCTGCGGCCGAGAGCCCGGCGGGGGGGGAGGGGGGGGCGGGCAAGCAGG
>NW_009596832.1:1774-2166 GCF_000690535.1 Cariama cristata
GGGCCCGGTGGGGGGGGTGCGGGGGTGCGGCCAGGGAGCTCGGTCCGTCCTGCTCCCCCCCGTGAAAGGCGCTGAGCACCTCGCTGGACCGCTGAGATTTAAGGCGGAGGAATAACGCAAAATAATTCTTTGCGCGGGGAGAATTCGTATAATGAAAAATGCGAACTCAAATATCCCTCGTTCAGGCAAAACCAGAACATATTTAACAACGCCTAGTTAAAAATAAAGAGGAAATCTATTAATGTAATAACTAAATTGCTATTATAGGCATCAAAGCACCCTGATGCTTTGAGGTAACTTTATTTCCATCAGTCTTTTTAAACAGCACAACATTTAAAAAAAAATAAAATTAAAAAATCCCTTCCCATCCCGCCTCACTGAAACCGTGCCAT
>NW_009596833.1:0-6222 GCF_000690535.1 Cariama cristata
GGAGCTATCTGCATGTGGCCTCCGAGCACCGGGACCTTAGCTTGTCGTGTGTTGTCCCTCGGGTTTGCGGGGCACCGTGGGGATCGCCCTCCCGTCGGTCGCCCTCCGGACAGCCCCGGGGTGCGGGCAGCTCTGCTCGGGGGGAGCTGGGGCAGCAACAGGAGGGGTACGGGGACAGCCCTGAGCCCCCAGATGTCACTGGTGCAGCCGGGGAAGGGTGCCTGGTCCCACAGGCCTCCCGGCTCCAGCCTCGACCCGCCTGTGCCGGGGCATACCATGCAAGCCCTGTCCACCATGCCAGCTGGGTGTGGGGAAGGAGGAGGTGATACGTGAAAGGTTCAGGAGGTGGTGTTGGCCTTACACATCACATCTTCCCTGCCGCTGGCTGCTTCGGCACCCTCTTTATTTTTCACACCTTTTGAGGGCAGTAGTAAAGTTTCAGGTAAGTACAAGGGTGTTAATTCACAGCCTTGGCACTTAACGTCCCCTGGACCGCGCTGAAGAAGAGGTGAGAAAGCCGGAATAGAAGGCACAGGGACTGTCAGGCTGCTACAGGCCTGAGCCCATGGGTCCCTTCTGCCTCGTCAGCTCGCAGTGCCATGCTGATTAAAATCGGATGCCAAAGCATTTCCCACCCCTCTCCCGGCTGGCGTCTGCGCAATGGCATTGCAGAAATGGTGGAAAAGCCACAGCCACGAGCTATGCAACCGTCCTCCCCGGGAAGGGCTGGGCTGTGGCTGAGGAACAGCTGGTGCGGGAGGATGCCCAGGGGCTCCAGTGTGCACCAGGCAGTGGCTAAAAACACCCTGCCAGCCCCAAAATTAAACCTGCAATGCTTAATTATCCAGCAAAGGATGTTCAGCAACAGCAAGTGACAACCGACGGGATGGCACGGTGTGAGGGGACCAGCGGGAAGCTGCGTGCCCACTCTGTCCCCTGGGCCAGTGTCCCCATGGCTCCACTCACTCGAATGCTATGCCTTGCTGCCGGTGCCCACAGAGATCTTGCAGGCAGGAGACTGATTGTAAGCAAAGCTCAGCTTGCTTTTCCAGTAAATGAAATGTTTTCAGTCTTTCCAGGTTGGATGTAACACCTTAAAATCGGAATCTGGAATCCAAACCTACAAAGCCCATCAGGATTGTTCCACAGATTTATTGAGGTTTATGATTTTTATTGCGGTTTGTGATTTTTCAGGCAGCTACATGATTTCTGGCAAGACATAACTTCTGGCCTTTGGATGCGTGAAAGCGCTGCTGTACTCCATCCTCTTCCTTCACCCCTCTTTGGGGCTCTGGGCCCTCTCAGCTCCCGGAGCAGCATTGCCACCACCTCAGGACAGGGCTCATCCATCCATCTCTGCCCAAACCCTGCCGTTGTCTCTCTGGTGGGGCAGGCAAGCTGGATCCAGCTCTGCCCCTTGTTTCTGCCAGGGGAACCCCCTCTTTCAGGCACAGCAGGAGCAGCAATAAAACCCACCATGTACCAAACCCAAGGCCAGCAGTGGGGCAGGGCTGACCTCTCCTCTGCTTGCAGCCCAAGATTTGAACATCATCTGGGGCACAGGGAAGAGGAGTTTCTCCCCGGTCACAGCCTAATGGCGATGCGGCAGGGTGCCGGCAGGCAGGCCTCACCACCCCGTGACAGCCCCAGGCGGTTTGGGAAGTCTTGCTGAGATGCTTGGTCCATAGTCACAGAGAGGAGCGCTGCTGCATCCTCAGGCGATACCAGCCTAATCCCGCCGTCTGAAACCACTCGCACATCAAAGAGATTAGAAAACATGCTCTGCATGTATTATCTTTTGCATTTCGAGTTCTTCTGTTTGATCTGATGGGGTGGAGGGTTTTTTCCAAAGGTATTGGAGAAGATGGGTGTGAGAGAGTAATTTAGGGCTGGGAGTAATTTTTCACCAGTGTACTTAAAGACAATCACAGCACTAGGAGGGAGGCCTAATTGTGGAGTTCTGTAATTAGTTTTTATGTCACTGCAATTATTCTGTTGGCTACATATAAAGAACATGGCAAAATGCAGCACTTAATTTTAAATCAAGACTTGATTCTCTTTTAGTAGGTAATTGATGTTGATCACATCACTTAGCAGCAACTATAAAATGTGCTATTTAGATTGTAAAAGGATGGAGAAAAGGATGAAGCAGATAGGTAATTGATGGATCACGGGCTGCATTGGTGGGAGGCAGCATTAATCCCTCAGACTTCAGTTGTCTTTGTTTGCAGCCACTTCTGGGCATCGTTAGCGGTCCAGAGCATTAATGAGCACAGAGCGGCTGATCCCCACAGCATCGCATGCCGCAGTAAACGGCCGCTCTGCCCCCAGACAGCAGCAGCAACCGATGAATTTGCACTTAATGCAATTGATTCCTCATGTTTCGATACCTTCTTTTAAGGGCAAGCTTTGCTCAAAGCAGCTCATCCTTGAGCGCAGGGTGGGATCTGGGGATGATCTCCCCTGGCAGAGCATCCTGCCCAGGCATGTGCCAGGTCCTGCCCGCTCCCCTCTCCCGGGCACAGACCACCGAGCACCCTGCCCAGCTCCCACGGGCTGCCTGCAAGCTCAGAGCTCCCGGCATCCCCAAATTCCTTCCGTGGGCACCTCAGCCTTCCCTTATCAATAGCACTGGGCTGTTCAAAAGCACAAATTGGAAAAGCTGAGAATGCAGAAATGGGTTGTTCCTTGCAAAACAGCACTGATGTCTTCTTGGTCAACAGCTTTGCAAGTTTAACAGTGAACTAGGCTAAGGGCCTGGAAAAGTTGGGCCAGTCCTATACTTATGCAGTAGGGAGAGCTTGGTTCCCCCCAGGCAGGATGATACAAAGCTTGTCCTTGCTCAGCACAAGCCCAGATCAATAGCTGGAAGCTGCGGTGCGATTCACTGTCACGATAAAGTCGATAAAACTTCCCCTTGCCTTTGCAACTGGCCCCAAATACTTGATTTCAAGGATTGCTGCTTGCTGGGCGGGAGCTGGAGGGGAGACAGTGCAATCGCTGCGGGAATGGTGCTGGGGGGTGCAGGGGGACTCTTGGGTCATCAGAAATTCAGATTTCCTTCAGGAGAAGGCACGTGGGTTTGTGCCTGGAACCACCCCATGCTTGGCTGGAGCCACCTCCCTGCCTCAGGACCCACCTCAGGACCACCTGTCTTCTCCAGCCGCTCAGCCATGGCAATGCGTCCTGAATTTGGTCAGAAATGGAATTACCCGGCTGGTGCCAAATACCCCCAGGCACATAATCAGACATTCAATTTAAATCCAAAAGCAAAATCAAATAACAAGGTGCCATCACTGTGAAGCCACACAGTGCTGCCCCTCACCAGTTAACCCTTAGTTTTTGGTGAGTTTTTCATGCTAAAGCACCTGCGAGTAGTTTTGGTTGGGAGAAGACCCGGAGGAAAGCCATGAGGTGCTGCTCAACGCAGAGCGGAGTGAGGAACAGACATCCTCCCCGTGCCCCCCACCCCGGGGCTCTCCCCGATCACCCTGCCATCTTCACAGCTGTTGTCACCAGGACGGTTTGATCATCCTTTTCCCCCGGGAAGATGCCAGGACCATGCGGTGTGAAAGCTGTCGTTCCCCTTGGTAATAAGCAAACCCCACAGGCTGCAGGAGACTCATTTAGGTCAAGTTTACGCGTGGCAGGTCTGGGCTTTGCACTCCACGCTCGCACCAAACTAGATGGATTTATGGCCAGACAGTCCTACCAGGATTGTTGTCCGAAACACTTTTCCCTTCCAGCCTTTCCTTTCCCTCAACCTTTTGTGTCGTGCAGTAGCTCCAAAAGATTAGATGAAATTCAGGCTCCGGTGGGTGTAATTGTTTAATGACCTGCAGCTCCAGCGCCGTGCTGCATTGCCTCCGAGCCTGCCCCGGCCAGCCTCGCTGCTACCAGAGAGCTGGTGGCAGCCACTTCCCACGCTGAGATGATGAAACGCGTCTTTACAACCCAAAACGTGAGTCACGACCCAGCCTGGGTTTAGAGCAGATGATTTTTGCAGTGCGTATGCATCCAGAGAGGACAGAGGTGAACCCTGGCCTTGAGATGGGGCAGCATCACAGCTGCAAGGTTACCTCGCTTGCTTTTAAAAATGCTTTTTCTCACCCATTTTGTGTGCTGGGATGCGGTGATTTTTGCAGGACCAGTTCTGCCACATCAGCATCAGCCTCTCCGAATTGCCATAAGGATCAGATGGATCCCACTTGTGGTGTCTTATCACCGCCAGCCCAAATGCTATTTTATTCGCTGTCAAAAAAAAAATAAAATTACTCATCTGAGGGCTTTTGCCATCAATGCCTTGGAGGCTTCGGAGCGGTAAATGGGATGCGATGAGCCGAGGGACCATCCCTGCTCACGGGGAGGCTCTGCCAGGGCGCCGGTGGGCGAAGCACTGGGGTTTCCAGCTGAGCTGCTGCCCGCGCAGCGGTGGCACGCCTCGGGGCCGGGATCCCGGCGGTGCCAGTCTGCAACAACTCTTCTCCCTCTGGAACGCATCCGCAGGGCAGCTCGGCTCTCGTGGGAGCCTGGTGGCTTCAGCCGGGGGAGCGAGGGAAGGCTCTGCCTTATTTCGAGAGCCTGGCAATGCCAGATGACTCCAGCATTTCATTACGGGTTTTTAACGACACCGTTCATCACAGCCAAGTGGTTTGCCACACGTAGGCTTCCCACCGGGCTTCCCTCACTCGCTCCAGTTTTATATCAGGTTTGGATTAAATTAGATAAGGTAGCAACAGTGATCAATACAAAGCCACTTTCTTGTGAAGCCACGCACAAATGATTTAGAAGCAGAGAGGAGAATAAAGTCCACAGCAAGAGCAGAGGCACCTGGTGGGTACATCACCAGTGTGAAGGGAACATCAAGTTCTTAGTGCCAGCAGCTCGGCTGCGACCAGGCTGGGTTCTCAGCAGCATCCCCAGGGACCCTTTCTAGAGCAGTCACCTCTAATGACCTGAGCAGGAGCCTTTCCAGGTGTCCAAGCAGGGATTTAGGTAAGAATAAAGTCACCGGCATGGAGGAGGACCATGCAAGGCAGCAATGGGGCAGCTCCATCCCCTGCCTCCTCCCCAGGGACACACAGTGGCCCTGGGCCCAGACTTGCGGTCCCGGTTGTCCCCCAGCAAAGCGGCCGGGGCTGAGCCAGGCTCCCTTGGCCCGCGGGCAGATGGTTCCTCCTGGGGCTGAAGGTTTCAGATCCTTGGAAAACTCCCGGGAAGCACCCATCCCTGCTGCTCCGGCTGCCTCCCCTGGGAATCACAACCCACCCTGCCACCTCCTCTTCGCTGCATTTGAAGCATCCCCACGCCACAACACACATGGGTTCGGGACTGAGCAGAGGGGCAATTATTAAAACACTTCCCATAAGGTGGAAACAAGGAGACCATAAATCTCAGTAGTGTCACACACTTAAAGGAGAGGAGACGGTTAAGAGCCGTTATTTCCTACAAAAATGGGCTTTAAATCATGATCCATCACCAACACCCAGTGCTGGATGCTCTGAAGTTGTCCAGGAAAGCTTTTGCAGCTCCTTTCCACCATGGCACGAGTGACTGCAATCCTCATTAACTGGAGATATTTATTGTGCCTCAGCACCCACATTCTGCTGCTGCTCAGGGAAAGAAAACAGCCCTGTGAAACACCAACAAACCAAATGTGCTTTTTTTCCTCTTTCTTTAGGGTCTCAGGTCCATATCCCTGTAATGACCAGACTGCAGTCTTTGGGAAAACAGCCGGGGTCACACGGTGGCATGGGGTGCTCCACAGACCGGACCCGCTGCCCCATCCATCCCAGCAGCGTGGCTGGGGAAATGAAGATGTTATCGAGCAGCAGCACGGCGCGGTAATTGAAAGCCTTTTTGCTGCTGGAAACCCTGGAGGCTGCCAGTCTTTCAGCTGAGCTGCCGCTTACCGACACTTTTTCATTTCCTCTCTGTTTTGCTTAAACTTTCCATCGGATTCCTCATCCATCTGAGCCGCAATGATAAATAGGGAAATAAAGAGGCATTTACAGCCCCTCTCCTGGGTTGGTTTTGTACATAAATAAGCCGTGCTCGCAGCACCCTCCTCTCTGCAGCCGCTGGCCCCGGAGCGGCAGGGTCTGCCCGGGACTCGGCACGGTGAAGCTTTTGGGGAAAGCCAGCCACGTCGCCAGGTCACCGTGGGGAGAAAACATCAGCAAAAGGGATGGGGCAAGTGAGGCCCATGGAAATTTCTGTAGG
>NW_009596833.1:6251-6726 GCF_000690535.1 Cariama cristata
CGAAGGGAAAAAGCAACAGTTGAAGAGCTGAAAGCGTGAAGTATGAAGAAAGGCTTTAATTTTCACAAAATCTCTTAATCCATTAATCACAGGGAGACTTCTATACAGAAGCCTCCCTCTCACTTAATACTATCTCAAGATCATCCAAGACGGTTAATAACTGTTTGGTAGGGGAGTAGGAAGAGCGAGGTGGGACAGGCTGCAGCCGTGGGCTTGTCTCCAGGCAGACGAGATGAGCCCTTAACACAGGGATGAGCCGCGATGACGAGCACGGGCCCCACCACCGGGGACATTGGCTTTGGCAAAGGACGGTGTCCCAGTGCCTGCTGGCTCTCTGGAGGTTGCCTGCAAAGGCTGGACAAACCTGCCTTGGTGCCTGAAACAGTGAGTTTAGGGGTTTTAAGAACAGACCTAATATCTTCCCTTCCTCTCCACCACCGTGCCCTTCCTCTCCATTCACATTGCTGCGGCATTC
>NW_009596834.1:0-4348 GCF_000690535.1 Cariama cristata
CTGCGGCCCTGCACAATGGCCCCAGCCCCGGCTCCTGGGGTGCACAGGAGCCAGGCGGCTGGGAAAGTGCAGCAAGAGGCTTTGCTGAGCTCCGCGCTGGGTGCCAACACCATTGCATGGCTCTAAAGGCTGTTTCTGGAGCAGTTGTTTCAGGGGATGCTGATGGTGCCAGGCTCTGTGGTCTGGATCCCACCGCAGGGTCAGGAACGGGGCCAGGATGCTGGGGTGCATCCCGGAGCCAGTAAGCCCAGCAGTGGGGTCTGTCCATGTCCCCTTCTCCAAAGGTCTGTCCACAGGCAGGCAGTTCCCACTCCAGGTAAAAGGCGGGTGATGCCACCATCTCCCCCAGCCACCTGGGAGGGCGAGGGGGAATTTCTTGTGCTGCTCAGCCCTCTCCCACCGGAGCTTCATGGCCAAAGATGTTCCCCAGCCCATTCCCGAGGCTTGACAGCATCCCACCAACCCTGCCTCCCCCTTTGGGGAATGCAGCTGCAATTAATTCATTAAACGCTTCCGCTGACGCAGGAGCTGGCAGTGCCAAAACACCGTTCCCGGGGCCTGGCCTCGGCTGGGCGAGCACCGTGATGGGCTGTGCATGAGCCTCCGGCCGGGGCAGGAGCCTGCGGCGTGGTGGGAAGGGCTGTGAAGTGTTCGGGGAGTGCTGGGCACATCAAAGCCTCTCGGCTTTACCTGCGGCAGACAACTGCAGCCCCGTGGATTTCACCAGCTTTCAACTTTCAGGGTGTCCTCTCTAAATCACAGCACACGACTCAGCCTGCTGGGTCCTCACCTGGCTGCTCCAGCATCTGATTCCCCTCTCTTCATCCCCTTCTTCCTTCATCCCCTTCATCCCCTCTCTTCCTCCCCTCCTCACTGTGACCTCCTGATCTTGTCCCTCTTGTGTGCTTGGGTGCAGCAGATAAATCGTTGCCGCCCTTGCTGGAGAGCCAGCTTCGAATCCACGCATAGCTCTTGCCAGTGAATTTGGTGGCTGCTGCTGGGCTGGGACTGTCCCTAAGAGAGGCAGCATCTCACAACATGGGGCTCCTCCTTTCCAGGTTCCTTCTGGTCCCAAAACCCAGCTAAGCATCATGTTCCCACTGCATTTGCTACACTACCGGGGTTGGGGATGAGCCGAAAACAGGCTTCGGTGCCGTGATCGTGTTGCAAGCACAGGTTGGACGCATCCCCGCTGGGATGCAGGGACGCTGCCGGCTCAGCCAGCTCTCCAGGACCTTCCCGGCTTGCTCAGGCGTTCAGTTGGACATGGGTGCTCAGACACCTCGCGCCATCCCCAGCATCGCTGCTGAGCAGCGATTGCAGCTTCTGGAGGTGCAAGGGGAAAAGCCTCCCGGGCTCGGGGGGTACAGGGTGTGCAGGGAGCATCCCCAGGGTCGCAGCATCGCCAGGCAAGATCCTCCCAAAAATTGGGTGTCCATGCAGCCGGGGGCAGCAAACGGCGGTGCTGGGTGGTTTCTGGCTGGTGCAGCAGCAGCTCTATAACCATAAAACAGTCTGCTGCTGCCTGTCAGTGAGCGCAGGCTAAGGCCCTCCCGGGACAGCCTTGGCCTCTTTCTTGGTCCAGGCTTTTGCTGCTCCTTTTTAACAGAGACACTTTTCCCCCAGCAAAACTGGCAGCCTGTAAAAACGTGTCAGCGTTTCAGTTTTTTCACAATTAATGAGGTGAAACATCCTCGGAAACATTTCGCTGTAATGTTTCTCCAGTAGCTGAGACTTACCCCTCTCTTAAATTTTTCATGTACGCCACTTGAGCCGAGAAAGTTTCCTTTGGACTCAGCACATTTGGACCCCCTCGGCTTCAATTCCCCCCTCTGGCATTCCCGGGGTCTTCACAAGGCTGGGGCTGGGCTGGAGGGGGAGCAGGGAGCGGCAGTGGGTTGGGATGAGGAGGTTGGAGCCCATCCCCGGCAGCGGGAGAGCTCAGGGAGGGGCTGGCAGCCCCGGTTCCCCAAGGATACCCAGTCCCCCGGGTCTGCGGGTTGTTCCTGGGATGGCTTTGGACCGCACAGCATCATGCTGAGCAAAGCTGGGATTGGCACCCTGTAGGCAGGGGTTGGTGCCCTCAAGGGGCTTCTCCCCCGGGTAGCAGGGTGAAACCACCCAGAAAATGGGGATACACCGATATGGTTTTGCCCCTGAACTGCAACGCCGTGTTGGTCCCGTGCGCCCAGGCTGGGCTCACTGGTGGGTGCAGGAAAGGCACCGCAGTTGGGCGACCCAGCACACATGGAGCGGCAGCTTCCCGGCTGCTTCTCAACCCCCTCGGGGCTTCCCGAGATGGTTTGGGGAGAATAAAGACCTGTAGCGGTGTAGGCAGCTCCCACCATCACTTCTGCAACAAACCCTGTGCCGCCTGCGCCCGTGAGTGGGGACAAGTCCCCAGCTCCCCTTTGGCCTGTACAGCATCCCTCCTGCCCTCCCTCCTCGCCGCAAAGCCCCAGCGTGGGCAGGCAAACCCCCCCCGGGGGGTTCCAGGCTGTCCCCAACCGCGTCCCAAGAGAGGGCAATGCTGGCAGTAGCAGCTGGAAAGAGGGTTCAGCCGCACTTGGCTCCCCATGCACCCCCAAACCACCCCCTGGTCTTGGGGGTCTCAGCTGAAGGTGATGGGATAAAAAGGAGACAGAACAGGCAGACAGCAATTCCCAAACCCCAGAGCTTTGCTCCGGCACTGCTCGCCGCAATCCAAAGGGAAACGCTTCCTCCCCATCGCATGATTTAGAGGAACAAGTTAAACAATTGCACATGAAACTTTGGCGGACGTCATCGCCGGAGCTCTCCTCGCTTCCCCCGAGTGTATAAAGGGATGAAGGGAGTCCACATGTTTACCGAGAGAGACCATGGGAGAAACGAAAGACATTGTTTTTCCAAAGGATTTCTTGGCTGTAAAAGGCCTCCACCACCCTGCGGCTTCCCTGATGAAGGCCCAGCGTTAATTTGTTAAATCCACATCAAGTGCCCGGAGAACCCGTTGTTTATTTTTGCTAATTCAGCCGGCCGAGATCAAATTGGGGTTTTATTTGTTAAGGATAAACCTTAATTAATAAAAGCTATTTATTTGGTTAGAGCCGGCTGCAGCCTGAGGGTCAGATATGCCACGATCATTATTTCAAGTAAAACAAACCCAAAACGTCTCTCAACAGTTTGAAAAACGTAGAAACTTAGAGGGCTGAATTTATTTGTCTTAGGAAGAATTTACAGCTAATTCCCTCTAGGCTATTTCAACCCTTAAATTATACCCAAGAAGAAAAAAGGGGGAAAAAAAATGCCATTCCAGGCGGAGAGGGGAAGTAAATGGTACGGCAGATTTGATTATTTGGCTGGGAGGGGGGTGAAAAATTTAAAGCTTAAAAGGTCTTTGGCAAACTGCTCGCAAATAAATGGAACGCGTGAAATAATTTAACGGCAGAAAACTGTTCAGGGCCCCGGGGTCTGCGGCGCAATGGAAAATGAAACACATTGGAGGAGACGTAGCCCGAGTTTTTTGCAGGAGAGGGCTGAACTCGCTCCCTCCTGGCACGGCCCCCAAATAACGGGGCTTTTGCACCCCAAAGCCAAGTGGCAGAGCTGGAGTCAGCAAAACCTGTCCCAGGACGTGGCGGTGCAGAGGGAGGGGGTTGCAGCATCATCTGGGGGAGAGGCAGGCTTGCAGTCGGCCAGGGTGACCATCCCAGGTCGCAGGGATGGTGCTGGGCGAACACCGCACTCTGGGATGAACATTTTGCAAAGAAACCCCCCAAAACGGGGTGTCCAGAGGGGACCCACACCGCAGTGGGAGACTGAGCACGGTTGGCGACGGAGCCCACCACCAAAAGCCATCCCGAGGGATGAGCTGTCATGCCGGAGCATCCCTGCCCGGGGACGTCGCGGTCCCCAGGGCTCAGGCGTGGGAGCGGCTGGGATTTTAAATGCTGGTTAGGTCTGGATCACGGCTGCACGGAGGTCGTTTATCGCTCGCTAATGGAGGTCGCAAGTCAAAGCCAAAGCCTCGGTGGAAATCTAGTGAAAATTACCTCTTTATAGCACTCGGCGGCTGCTGAGCGGGAGGCTGGGGGCCCTGCCAGCGTGGGGCCCCCCCTTGGCAAGGTCAGCGCCCAGGCTTCGGCAGAGGAAACCCGCTGAGTCTTTCCTATGGAAAACTGATGGAAGCACAGAGGGAAAAGGCAAGAGCCGGAAAAGTGGGCTCGGTCGGCGCTCAGCTGAATCAGCACGGCTCTGACCCGGCGGGGCTGGGGCCGTTGCCTTTGCAAATGGGGCAGGACCAGTCGTTCCCGGTGGCAGGGCGGCTCGCCGGTGCGACGCGGTCCAGGCCTGCCGACGCTTGTGGTTC
>NW_009596834.1:4461-10661 GCF_000690535.1 Cariama cristata
GGATGAGGCTGGAGGTTACCCAGGCTGCATCCAGCACCCCAAAACTCATCCACATCACAGGCGAAAAAACTCGTGTCTTTTCTAACACGCTGGGGCAATTTAAGGCTTTTTTGTGAAGCACACTGGGCCCATCCTGCTCTGTGCAAAGCTCCTGCGCCTCCCCCCCGCGCCCCCCCCCCCCCATGTCATCTCTCATTATTCGGTAACGTTATCCCCCCATTTTCCCCCTTCCTCTGCATTTTTTTTTCCCTTTAGCGGAAACTGTAATCAGTGGAAGATAAATACACCGAAGGCGAAGGTGGCTGGGGGGATGGCTCAGGAGTCCCCTCTGACCTTAGGGTTGGACAATCAAGCCAATGCCTCCAGCCGTGCCCCAAACAATGCCCCCAGCCGTGCCCCAAACGAACCCCCAAATTATAACTGACAAAGGCAAGGCTTCGGCTCTCTCCGTAACCTCCCCGAGCACTGCTTTGGGGCAAAAGACAGACAGCGGTGAGCTGGTTTTTAACTTTGTGCAATTACAAACTCTTATTCCTGGAAGCCCATCAGCATGGGGAACCGGTTTCCAATTCCTCCATCAAGGTGTCAGCGGATCTGGTTAAATCCAATTCCCACGGATGGGTGGCAGCGAGATGGCAGGGGGTCTTCAGGGGACCCAACCCATCCCCTTCCCCGTTCCTTCTCTAATGCCGCAGAGCGCTTAGCGGTGCTCATTTTTGGAAAGCTGATTTGAGGTTATTAAAGCATCTTTGATAGAAGTGATCTGGCCCGACTCTGCACGCTGTAAACCTGTCAGACGCACGCCACCAGCAATTAGGGTGGCATTTATCTGGTCCCACAAGCCTGCAATGCCTGAGCTAATGGGGAAAAGCTGTTGATCCGTTACCAAGGCTCATCCTTGAGCAGAGCAGAGGACTCAGGCAGGCGCCCCAGGCGTGGAGCTGCCTCCCTGCAGTACGGAGATGGGGTGGAAAAGGGGTGGAGAATTGAGCTGGAAAGCAAAGGTTTCTGTGGGGGACTGGGGAGCTCTGACTACACTGGGCTGCAGCATGTTTTAGAGGAGATGTGAGTAGGTGGGGAAGGGGTTTTCGCCACCAGCATCCTCTGAGAAGCTCCCTGGAGCATCCCACGGGGTTTTGTGGTGCAGGAGAAGGTCCCTCCATTAAAACCAGCAATAGGGGCTGAACAAAATGCCCCAACCTGGGCATGGCCCAGGGCTTGCAGCTCTCCAACCACCCAGGAACCACCGGCACCTGGACGCATTCTGACCCAACTCCAATCTTAAATCTCCATCCCAGTGTGCCTGCCAGCCCTGTACGGGAATCGCTCGGCACCACCCGGCTCCCACGGCCATTTAGCTCTTGCCTCTGCAGGTTTGGGGAGATAGGAACCATCCAGAAACAGGGCTAGATCCTACGGAGCTGGTGCGAGAGTTGATTTAAGAAACCTTTCCTCCTCCTCCTTGTTTTCAGCCAAATTAGAGTGGGTGAGAGAAGCCATCACTTATGGAAAAATCCTATAGCCAGATTTTAAATCGGGGGCGAAGCCAAAGGGGGTTTATAAATTTTATTCAGACATTTACTAGGGTTCTGTTGAAATCATTGCCAGTTCAGTGGGGAGCAGTGGGTGCCCTTGGTGACAGCACTTTCTGAACCAAGCCCCAGTCTATAATTTCCCCAGAAGCCCTCCAGGGTGGCCATAAACCCACAAAGAAACGTCTCTCGCCCTGTTACATCCTGTAGCTCCTTCCTAGCCTGATGGTTCCCATTTCGGTCCCAGGCTCCTGGAAAACTCAGGGACAACCATGGCTGGACTTCATGTATTTTAATCCAGCGGCTTGTTAGCTCGCTGAAGGAAAACAGGACCAAAAAAGGAGTTTAACTAAAAGGGGCAACTGGAAAGCAGAGACTGGCAGAACATTTGAAGCTGCAGGAACAACGGCTGGAGGGAATCTGGAGAATTTTATTTGTGAGCCTTTAAACACGAACGGCGGTGAAGGGCAGCCCGCGGTTTCCTGGCCAGCGGGCCTCAAACCCGCATGTATTTCGGGCACGACGCCATTCATCATGTCTTTACCCAACTGTGAAGGCCATGTCACAAATACAAGAGCATGGGCTGTTTCCAGCCCAAGGGATGGTCAACTAAGGTCAAAATGCACCTAGAACACAATAAAAGACCCAGAGAAATGCCAGCGCCTGCAGTGAGGCCCTGGGAGGTGGACAGAGCTCCTTTTCCTCCCCTTCCCATCCAGGGATGCTCTCCTCTCCACACGGTCCCAGCAGTTTGGCCTCATTGTGGTCAAAATGATGCAGCATCCCTGCATGTGCCCGGGAGATGGGGAACAGGGCTGGTGGTGGTGCCCAGGTCCCACCTCCGCATCCCTTCATCTTCTCCCAGTTCAACGCTTCATCCCTTAACAGGTCAGGGTGTTGGAGGCACCCAGCACCCCCAGGCCCTGGCACTGGTCCTTGCTATAGCAAAATGCCAGAGAAGCCATCTGCTCTTTCCAGGAAGCCACTTCCAGCAATGGAAATAAATTTAACCCTCCCTCCGCTGCTGCATCCCCTGGCACGGCTTGCATTTGGCACTCCATGCTGTTGGTTGCATCAGCCAGCAGCATGGTTTTCAGAGAAGGGTGCAAGGAAACTCTCCAGTAGCTCTAAGTTTGGACCCTGCTTTGGGCAGAAGGTGATTAAGTCCCAGGGACAACCTGCCAGCAGATATTGGGGTTTCTCTGGTCCTCATGGCTCATCTCAGGATGGGACAGCCCTTGAGGGTGGTATACTCGGGTACAAAGGGACCTTAGGGACTTGATGGAGAACTTGTTAGTGGAGGTTTCATGGCTTGAATTATTCAGAACTAAGGTCCAAGAAGATTTTTCTGGCTTTAAAGATCTTGGAATCCGTAGTTTCCTCCTGCTCAACAGCTTGGTGGTGTCTTGAAGCAGGAGAGTTAATATCCCTTCCAGTAGATTTTGTTACTTGCTCAAGTATCACCTGAAAATGTTGCACATCTATTTAATAAGTATCAAGATAGCTTATTAGCAAGTATTTATTTATTGAGCATATTCAGGGAGCGGTAATTCCTGCCATCATGGCCTCTGCAATGATATAGAGCAGAAAACCTCAATACAACCCTGCTATGAATCAGAATGGCATAAAACTATTAACATTTCAAATAATTCCAAAATACTTTCCCACCAGTAGGTACAGATTGGATCCAGATGCATTATTAACAGAAAGAATAATTAACCAGTACCTCCATAAGGAAGAACGACAGTGAGATGTGTTCCCCATGAAGCCTTTGTAGGCAGCTGCCTGGGTATCTCAGAAAAAGACTTCACAAACTTGCCTAAACCTGATGATATTAGTGACAAAGAGGAGATTAATCTCAACCTGGCTGAAAGCCCAAGATCAATATGAAGAAACCAAACTACACCCTCAGCTTCATGTTTCCGTGAGCCAGCAAAGCCAGAAATAAACACTGCGGAGGCTGAGCTCTGCGAGACGCAGTGGCTTTTGTTCCTAGCTCTGAAGTCCAGGGTCGGATGAGCAGATGCTCGTTGGGAATCCTGTGTCACCTTGGGGACATGCCACAGCCGGGGCTTCAGCGGGTGCTGGAGGTGGGAGCTGAGACCCACATCTCAGATGTGTTCTGGTGCTGAATTTCCATTGCCGTCCATGAAAACTTGACCTAAACCCTCAGCAAACCCAAGCCCAAGACACCTTGTGGGCACGTCCCCATTGCGGGGGGGCTGCGAGATGCAGTCCTAGCAGTCTGGGTCAAGTGCTGCCCCAGAAACCACTGAGACTGGTATTCAAAATCAGGTCTGGGTGGTTTTAGCAAGACATGAAACCACCACAGATCTTTGCAAATGTTGGGTTTAATCCTAAGCTCCAGCAGGTCATGAAATATGTTTTGATCCTCATGGAGACCACAGGGTTGCAGGTATGCTGCTCCCCGCAGAGCCCCAGGAGCCCGCCGGGAGCACGGCTGGTATGGAGCAGGGCAGTGCAGACCCCCAGGAGGGCTCGAGCCTGTCCGGGTCCCCATGGGGGGGTCTGTAGGGTCTTGCACAGGTCTGGCTCTCATGTGGCCTCTTCTGTGCTTTCCCCACAGGCGAGAGCCTGAGCCCGAGCCGCGGGGCAGCCAAAAGGAAGAAGAAGCAGAGGAGGAACCGCACCACCTTCAACAGCAGCCAGCTGCAGGCTCTGGAGAGGGTCTTCGAGAGGACGCACTACCCTGACGCCTTCGTACGGGAGGAGCTGGCGAGAAGGGTCAACCTCAGCGAGGCGAGAGTCCAGGTGAGCAAAGGTTTGTGTGGGAGAAAACACCACCCTCTGCCTTGTCCCCAGGCAGGAGCAGGGACTGTCCCCTCTCTCGTTTCATCCTGCACACAACCGTGATCGGTAGGACGGACGCTTGGGACATCCCTGCTCACACCGGGTCCCCGCTGACCACCTTCCTTCCCTGTGCAGGTCTGGTTTCAGAATCGGAGGGCCAAGTTTCGCCGTAACGAGAGGGCGATGCTGGCCAACAGATCGGCATCGCTCCTCAAATCCTACAGCCAAGAAGCAGCCATCGAGCAGCCCATGGCGCCGCGGCCCACCGCGCTGACCCCGGAGTATCTCTCCTGGACCAGCACCTCCCCGTACAGGTAGGTGTGGGTGTTGGAGGAGCTGGGGAGGGGACAGGCTGCCTAGGGACTGCCCCACCGCAGCGGGAGGGCAGCCCTGTGCTGCTCCTGAGGACATGGGGAGTTTTACGGGGTCAAAAGGAGCTTGTCCAGCTTTGCTTTGGGAACCCATTTCAGCCCCGTCTGAGCATCCCCTGCCCACTGCCGAGCAGGCTTCCCTGCCTCCATGCATTTTGGGGCCAGAGCGGGGCCCTGGTCCTCGCAAGGGATTCACTTGGCCTCATGCTGACCCTTCCCACATCTCGACACGGGAGGTGGCATGGGTCCCTTCTGGCTCCCAGCTCTCTGCAACCAGCCATCTCGTCCAAAAGCCCAAGGCAGGGCCTCCTGGTGCATAGTTTGAGGGGTTCCCACATGCATCCAACCACATAAAAATGCTGAAGCCTTGACTGCTCTTGTGGGAGATGTCTAAGAGGGGACAGCCAGTCTGGCCTGGGAAGCCGGCAGGACCGCACAGGGCACGGGGACTCCTCCATGGGCCATGCCTCATTCCCCTCCTGCTCCCTCCCTGCAGCACTGTGCCCTCCTACAGCTCCAGTGGGACCGCGACGCCCACCCAAGGGGTGAACATGGCCAACAGCATCGCCAGCCTGCGCCTCAAAGCCAAAGAGTTCAGCCTCCATCAGAACCAGGTGCCGACCGTGAACTGACCAGGGCAAAGCCCACCTCATGGCCTCATCCAGGATACAGCGCGGAGCTCCTGTGCCAGCCCAGGACGAATCCGCCGCCCGCCCAACCCAAATGCCACTCATCCAACGTCTCAGCACCTCTCCTCTCCTCTTCTCTTCCCTTTTGAAGGTAGAGTCAGTCCCAGGCCGGAGTGGCACATAATTATAGCCACATATGGAGCAAACTTGGTTAGAAACTTGCTTTTCCGCACACCCTTATAATAAAGGCTATATATACACACACATACCCCCCACGCGCTCTTCGAGGACAAACAGATTTGCCAAGGGAACAAGAATTTGCTTCCAAACATGGAAGGATCTTGGACTATTGGATTTGACCAATTTGGGTATCTCACCCAGAGAGCCAAAGAGTTATTGGGTCTTCTCCTCCCACAGGGACAGCATGCAGCAGTGGGAGGATCACGAGCCCCCCTTTCCGCCGGGCTGCGACTCGCGGCACTCAACCGCGCGTGCCGAAGCTGACCCGCGCATTCGCCTCTTTGTGCATCCCCAGCCATGGTGCTTGGGAGAGACTTTGGGAAGCCGATGGCTCGCCCCTGCTGTGGCCGGGCCCGGATCGCCCCTCCTGTGGCCGGTCCTGGCCAGCCCCTTGCATCACGCTGCCTGTGTTTAGGAGCTGCCTATGTCAATGGCATCAGGCTTTGTCCCTTCCCAGAAGGGCGAGGAGAGCTGGAGCATCTCGACAGACTTGCTTGGAGCCTGTGTGCATTCCCGTGAGATGGGGAGAGCATCGTCAGTCCCCAAGCAGGCACCGCTGCCCTGCCTTGGTGGGTTTGCCAGCAATTCTGCAGAGCCCCAGGTCATTGAACCATCCC
>NW_009596834.1:10684-16575 GCF_000690535.1 Cariama cristata
TTTCAGCTGAGTAGGCGGCTCCCAGCGCTTCGTGCCAACGGCAAAGCAGGCTTCGCCTTCCAGAGGCACAGGCTCCCCGTCGGCAGCTCTGGAGATGTCTGTGGGGGTCTGGGGCTGGCAACTCCATGGGGGTGGGCTTTTTTGGTTTTGCAGAAAGGAAATGGTTTCCCCCCACATTTCACCCTGCTGTGCAGCCTAATGAGGTTGCAAGGTGGGATCTGCAGGGGGATGGACACAGGGTGGGCAACCTTTCCCCAGGCTTACACCACCCTAGTCCTTCACCCATGGGGCTGAGCCACAAGGAGATGTACCCTCCACCTTCCCCTGCCAATACTGCAGCAATGGTGAATGAGGCGGAGTGATGGAGGTTTTACCCTGTGGACAAAGCCCTCTGGAAACCAGACCATCCTTTCCTCACCCACTGCAAAGAGCCACCAGCCAAGCGGGGGGATACCACCAGCTCAGATGGGTGGCCTGGATGGAGAAGGCAGCACCCCTACTTGCCTAGAAGGGCTTAGCCCCGCTGGGGACTGTAGCAGTAGATCTGAGGACAAATACAGCAATTGCTAAGGTGCTTCCTCCAGGTAAACATCCTCTGGTGGGTGACACCAAGGCCGAAAGTGTACCCAATACACGTGTGCCCACCCAAGTCCGCACCGCTCCCAGGAACATCCTCTCCCTTTCCCACCTGGGCTCTAACTGCAGCCACACGTGGTACCCAGCGGCTGCGACACCAGGACCCTCACCTTCACCCCAGGCAGCGCCTGCCCAGGGGGACTCACCCAGCACCCAGAGCTGGAGACCTGATGGGAGAACCAGGAGAGGAGCACATCTCCTCTGGATGGGGCTGAACCAGCCCCTCCATCCTGCCCCCAGCCCTGGCTTTCTCTGCTCCCCCCAGCACAGCCCCCTGGTTGGGAACAGCCTCCTCTTCCTCCTCCAGCACAGCGGGCAGGGAGGGGGCACAGCCTGACCGACACTGCCCACCTCATCCAGGGAACAAAGTCACCCTAAATACCCACCCGGTGTCCCCCACCCCTATTTCCAGGGCTGGTATCCCCCCAATTCGTCATGCCAGAAGGGGAGCACGCAGCTCCCCAGACCACAGTGAGACACCGCACAGAGACCTGACGAAAGCTGAGACATGCCAGGCCAAGGGGAAAGACAGATCCGCTGTGGATCAAATCATCAAAACGCTGCCTGGGGCAGGATGAGGCGACCCAGGGGTTCCTATTCCCATGGAAAGCACAGGTCTCTTTTTTCGGTTATACAAGATGAAACCACAGGGATATAAATGTCGCTGCCTCTTTGAGAGCATTAATGAAAATAAACCCATTTAATAGTTTGCAGATGCCGTTTCTGTAAACCTAAAAAAAGCAGGGAATAAATATTTCTTCACTAAATATCTATATGTATATATATATTTGAAAACATTCGCTCCTAATCTTAGGGCCCCTCCTTCGCCGTGCTCTTGGCAGCTTATCGCAGCTTGCCAGTCAACACCGAAGACTCACACTCACCGAGACGAGATACCAATTGCACCCACGGAGGGGTAGCAGGACAGAGGGATTATTGTAATCCAAGCTCCCTCTCGCCCTTTCTATTTGTACATTTCAATTACTTGTAACAAGATCCATGGTGGATTATTTTATTTTATTTTTTTTTTTGTCTGTGTTTTGGAAATTTTTGTAAGGTTTTTGTAAAAACAACTCTTGTGAAATAATGGAGGAATAAATATTTTACTGAGTAGAGACGTGTCTGTGCACACGACAGGGACGTGGCTCGCTCCTTGCTGGCCACCACGGTTTCCCCACCTGCCCTGAGCAAGGGGACAAGAGCCACAACCCTGCCACCTTCACCTTGCGTGACGGTGGCATCTCACAGCTTCTCCCCAAGACCTGGATTTCATCCCAGGCTCCCAAAGAGCGAGGGGTCCACATGTCCCGGGAGAGGGGCAGGAGCGAGGAGGGGAGCGTGTCAAGGCCCCGTGGAGCTGGGACAGGGCGGAGGGAGCACGGTCCCACAGCAGAGCTGCTGGGCTTCCCTCTGGCTTAGGGACCCTGAGGCTGATGCCTGGAGATGGTGGGAATTCAAGGGGTCCATCAAACAGCCTAACAAAGGTCCCGGCACAACAGCTAATTGCGATGCCTTGCTGGATCTGTCTTACTTCACTCTGGGATACCGAGTGTGGGCTGTCGAGGAAGGGGCGTCAGGGAAGAGGAGGGTTCTGGTTACTTTTCCCCTTCAAAATCCCACTGGGAGAGGCAGAGCTTATAGGGTCTGCCCCAGGCAGCTCACATTAACACTGGCCCCAGTTCACACATACGGCCTTGGGAGCAGCACCCACATTTCCCCCCCAGCAGTGAGGGAATGGGCTGGGATGGGATGTGGCCAGGAGCAGGCAGCAGAACCCCTTGCTGCTAGGTTATCAGGTCAAATCCAGCATTGTAAATGAGGGTGGAAACATGTAAAGGCTAATTGATGCTCCATAGACATCAGGGAGGATCATCTGATAGAGATGCCCCATCCTCCTGGGACAAGTGCTCATCAACGGTCCCAGCAAAGACCACCAGAGAGTTATTGCACAGCCCTGGGAGCTGGAAACAGGCAACACGGAGGTCTGGACCTGCTGGGAGAATTGGAGGCAGGGGAGAAATAAGGAGATTATCTCCCACACCATCACTGCAGGCACATCCAGGCACTCAGATGCTGCTCTGTCAGGCACACAGACTTGGTAAGGGCTGCGCAGCACAAGCACTGGGAGCCCAAATCAGCACCAAATCCAGCTCTTCCAGGCTCCATTCTGTGCCCCAAGGAGAGCGTTAACCTGGTGAGCTGCAGGCGGGGCACTGAAGGGGCACACAGGCAGAGAGGCAGGCTGAGGGGGTGAGAAGATGCAGGACCCAAAGGGCAGCCCAGCCTCGCTGGGGGCTCAGCAGAGCCTCGCAGTTGAGCAGATTTGCAAGGAGCCGGGATCGGTATGGGATGCTGTGAGCAGGATGGCTCCCGGAGAGAACCCCTGACCAGGGGAGCACGCACACAGGGACCTGAGCAGCATGTGCCTCCCTAAGGGTTTTCTCCTCCAGGTCTACAGAAATTAAGCTAAGAGGCAGCAAAGAGAAGGGTCAGGTTCTGCACAGACAACTAGCTAAAAGATAAGAAACAAAAGGGTAGGAATAAACCATCAGCTCTTTGGTTGCAGAGCACTTCAGGTGGAGCAAAGGCCCACAGGTGCAGAGTGGGCACAGAGCACCCAAAAGCAGGGGGAAGCGGTGGCTGGGCAAAGGTGATACCAAATAGTCTAGGGCAGTCAAAGCCAAAAAGAGCTCCAAGAGCTCACGGTGCGGAGCTATCAAGCAGCAGAGGTAATGCAATGCCAAGAAGTGTGAAGTTGTGCCCAGGGGAAACCACCCAGCACAGGCTCAGACTGAAAAGCAGCAAGTCAAGTGGCAAGAATTGCCAGGAAAGGATTAGAAAACAAGACAAAAATTGTCCTCATGGCTGTCATAGAAGCTCACAGTGCAACTAAAGCCTGAAATCCATCGCCCCAAGATATTGCAGAGATCAAAGGTATAAAGTGTACTCAGAGAGGGTTAGAAAGTTAACGGTGTCTGGGTCTGTGTCGGTGTAACACGGCAGAGACTCAGCTGCCCGTGCAGAAAACTGCTGCCCTGCTGACTTCCAGGAGAAGGGACACCCCGGGTTTGCTTTGTTTCTTTTACCTGCCTTCACCTGCTGAATTGCAGCAGACTCCTCTTAAGCCTGCTCCCAGTACAGCCTGTGTCACCTCCTCCCCCCATGGCCATCCCCAACCCCCCGACACTGGAAGGGGACCACAGCTCGCTCTCTCCCATGACCCCAGAGGAGCTCAGCTCCACAAGAGCCCACAGGATCGGCTCCCTCCCAGCAGCAACCCGTGTCCCCCATCGCCAGTGGCCTTTGTGACACATGGACCCCATGGGAGTTCAAGGTTGAGGAAGGACCCCTACAGCAACCCCTCCAGGGAAAGCCGGGAAGTGAACAAGGCTCTTCCCATTTCATCCCAGCACTCAGTGCAGCACCCAGTAGAAGGGGAGCAAGTCCCTGTGTTGGGCATCACCCCAAGCCCACTAAATGTCTGAGCTTTCATGTCTTCCCATCCTGTTTTCAGTTCTATAACAGGAAAATCAGAGGGTGGCCACACAATGAAAGGCTTGGAAGGAGCACGAATCCGCCACAATGCAGCTCCACAGAGCTCCCTGTGCCATCCCAGGGACAGTGGGCAACTCCACAGACAGACACAGACATCTTGTCTCAGTGCCTGGAGTCGTGCTGGTGCCCAAAACCACGACTGGCTGCTGGGACTCAGGGCACCCCACGCACAATTTACAGATCAGATCTGTGGGACGTGCAGCCCACAAAGCCATAGCAGCCCACTCCAGCAGCCATGGCCCCACTCACCAGCGCCTTAACCATCCCTATCGTACTGCTCCACTACTGCTTTGTAACCACTTATTTGGACATTCAATAAGTGATTTGTAGATCATTAAGGTCATTTGTCCAACCTCCTGCCTAGCCCCAGGCAGAGAACATCACCCAAGCAGCATCCTCACGTCCTCAGCACATGGCCAATGCAGAGCATCCCTTTGGAGGGCATCCAGCCCTGAGTCAAAAGATGCTTGGAAGAGCTCGCAGATCCCAGGGCAGATTCTTCCAGTGACTCATTACTGCTAACTGCTGGAAATATGTCACTTATTTCCTGCCTGAACTGTCCCAGCTTCAGTTCAGTTCCCGCTAGAGCAGAAGGTCTCAGCCCATGGTCTGCTGGCTCCCAGGAGCTGAGGGACTACTTCTGAGAGGTCTGCAAACCAGGAGACAGAGAAGCATGGAGAGCTGCAGCTCATCTGGCAGCGTCTGCACTCCACGGGGGAAGGCTGCCAATGAAGAGGAGCTCAAAGGCATTGTGTTACCTCTCCTCCTCTTCCAGCATGGGGGGATTTTTCCTCCTAGGAAGCAGTTTGTCACGGACACATCCATCACCAGAACTGATTTCTGCAGGAGAGCTGGTCTCCCCACACACACCACAACTTTGTGGGAGGGGAAAGTCGCAAGAACATTATTTGCAAATTGTGTTTCCTTCCTCAAAGCAGTTGGTTTTCAACCAGCTGACACCCAAAGGGCAAGTCTCTGCTGATGTGAGGACCTCCCTGTACCCCCTTTTCATTGTTTCTGACCCCACAGCCGAACACTTGTGCATGGCTTCCCAACTGATGAAAAGTTGAAGTTTGCCCCTGCAATATTTTAATGAGAACAATTTCATATTGTCATCAGCATTGGCAGTGAGACAAAACAGAGCTCACATTTTCCAGCTCACAGAGGTGCCAGCCCAGTTATCCCCACCCAGAATGAATTGCACAGACATCTAGCGGTAACAGCATCCTCCTCTCCCGCTACCCTTGCGCTGAGCCCTTCTCCCTCTGGTGGGAACAGGAAGGTCCGGAGACCCTCCAAGTCCTGCTGACACCACTTACGAGCCGCAGAAATGCGTACGTACGACTGCAACGTGTCATCTCCCAGCAGCTGAGCCCCTCTGCCCTGCGGGATGTGATGGTGACCCCAAACTCCGTGCTCCATTTGGAAGGAGCACCTCCTCCCTGCAGCTGGTATTTTGCTCACTGGTGCTTCTTTCCAAACACCCAAAAGGAAGCAACCTAAGGCAGCAGAGAAGCTTCCGAGAAGCTGGATGGTAGCTATCCCTTGGGGGTGTAATGCTCTGTAACAATTTGGGAAGGAGGGAGGAAGCAAAGGTTCCCTTTGTAGTGGGTGTTACACAGCCAAGGAAGAGTTATTGCATGCAAGGAAGAATTATTGCACGCAGATGCGCAGCGCGGCCGGGAGCAAGGCAGAGCATC
>NW_009596835.1:0-3191 GCF_000690535.1 Cariama cristata
CTGCAGCTTCATGCCTGCTTTTTTGAGGTGAAACGCATCACTTCTGAAGCGGAGGAGCCAACGGGGTGCGGGTGAGGATGGCTCCAGTCCGTGGCCGTGCCATGGGAGACATCAGGGTTAACAGGAGACGATCCAGGGCTCTTGCGGCATCAGGCCATGGCTCCTCGCTGGGACCTCATAAAGGCTTTTTCCTCCTTAGGAAAAGGAGCTGCCGTCTTGGGACGGGCTCCTCGGCGCTGGCAACGTGCCTGCATGGGCAGGGGCTGGGCATGGTTGGAAAAATCTGCAACCCTCCCCAGCCAGGTCCTGCAGCATCTTGCTGCGGGAGAGGTGGGGACCAGTTTGGACAAACCCAGGTGTTCCCGCCTTGCTGTCCCCTCTCTGCCAGCCCCCCGTGAGCTGAGACCTGACCTCGGGGACACTGAAAAGGAGCTCGAGCCTTTGGGACCAGCGGATGGCCCCAAGGACCAGGCTGGTGGCAGCGGGCTGAGCCTTACAGCGGAGGAAAGGATGCCGTCATGGTCCATGCACTGGGAAAGCCAGGTGGGATTGCGTGTCCCCCTCTGCCGCTATCCGTCCCCCCTTCCACGATTTCCCTGTCGTCTTTCGGCAGAGTTGGAAAACTGGGAGACCACCGTAAATAAATCCTGTGTCTTTAAGCCATTTTGTACAGTACAAGAAAATGCATTCGTTGAATTACAGCTTTTTAATCAAATACATGTAACCATGTCACTTAAAGTGCTCGCGAAAAGCAGGGGAAAAAAAAAAAAACCCAACACAATTGGAAGAGCACAATATTAAAACCAGCTGCTTGCTTACCCCCACCACAGTTAATAGTTTTTGAATGTTCTGAATGAGAGAGAAACCAGAGCCAAGCTCCACTTTCATGTCCATCTTTCTGATCAAACCCTGTCAGACGGGGGGAGCTGGGCAGCCTGGCACAGAGGTGGGGGATGCGGGAGGGCTGCGCTTGCCTCTTCTGCCACTTCTGCTGTCCCCTCGGGGCTCCCCGCAGTGGTGGGTATGTGGGAGCCGTGGCGTTCCCGCAGGCTGAGCAGGGCAGCCCGGCTTGGACCCAACCTGGAGATGCGAGCACAGGTTGCCCAAGCCCTGCGGTGGCCAGGGATGCTGCCCCAGGACATCACCGCCACGTTGTGTGTCCTCCCCCACCAAGTTCAACTCAGTTCCACCTCCTGATGCTTCTTCCTGCAAGTTGGCATCGCTGCTGGTCCCTCGTGGGTCCCTAGGCGCCGCGGTTCCCGCAGCATCCCTTCCTCCAAGCGTGCCGGCACGGTCCCCGGTGCCACATCCCCGTGCCCCGTTCCCTTGGGGCACACATGCTGGGACCACCTCGACGTCTACCTCCGGCCTTGCTGGCCACCGACCCCCCCAGCACAGCCTGCCAACCACCCCGAGCTGTGCGGTTCCCCCGTAACGTGGACCAACGCTCATTAAGCGTGAGGCAGAGACCACCAAATATGTCAAAACACACTTAAAATTTATTGTTTCATACCATACGTTTGAGTCTCTTGAACGCCGGCCAGTGTTTCTCCCTCTCCGCGATGGGGCCTATCTGCTGTCACCGACGCTTCGCATATATGTATAGCGCGCTTGCTTTCTGTCTTTTTTTTTTCTCCCCCTTCTTTCTTTAAATGAAAAATACAAACAATTGATGGAAAATGTACATTTGTTCCATATGGGACGGTCGAAGTGTGGAGAGGAGCCAGGAGAGTCATTTTTAGGCAGACTCCTCTCTCCAGCGGATGGCTGGATGCCTTCCCAGAACGGCCCCGCGCGGCCTGGCCTGACTCTCCTGACGAGCCTCAGACAGTCTGTGACGCTCCCGCACTGGGGGGGGGGACGTGATTCAGTTCCCTGCCGGGCTCAGCCCCCTGGGGGCTGCCGAGCACGAGAGAAGTTTCCACCGAGACCCCTGCAACGTTCCAGAAGGGCCGAGCTCAGCTGTGCGGGAGGTGATGGGGAGGCTTGCTTTGCATGAGAGGTTGAATTAGGCTGGTTGGGTTGGGTTGGGCTGGGTTGGGTTGGGATAGGTTAGTTGGGTTGTGTTGGGTAAGGTTGGTTAGCTTGGTTGGGTTGCCTTCAGTTGGGTTGGGTTGCCTCCGGTTGGGTTGGCTTGTTTTGGGTTGGGTTGGGTGGATTGGGTTGTATTGCATTGAGTTGGGTTGTGTTGTGCTGGGTTGGGTTGTATTGCGTTGAGTTGGGTTGTATTGGGTTGGGCTAGGTGACCTCTGGAGAGCACTTCCAACCCTTCCATGACCTTTTGGCCTCTGGGTGCATCACAGTATCGCTGGCTTGGCTCAGAAGAGGAGCACAAAGTGGCTCTGATGGGTGTCTGCGAGGCTCAGCTCAGCTGAGCACCGGTGGGGAGAACAAACCCCCCAACTCCCCCATGACTCATGCAATGAGGACCAAACCTGCTCCCCTGATGGTCCGAAGGGGACCCTGGTATGGTGGTGGCTGAGCGGATGGATGGTGTGGGCCAAGGGGCTGCTGGTGGCCCCAAGGCAGGGGGACGAATGTGAGGGCTGGTGGGGGCAACGCCCGGAGCTGGGGGACCACAGCCAGAGCTCCGCTGGTGATGGAGAGGCTGAACTTTGCAGCAAGAGGCACACTAAAAAAAAAAAAAAGACTTTCAGACTTTCCAGGGCACATGAAGGACTCCTTACTGGTTGATTTTCTTTTTCTTTCACAAAACCTGGAACATTTACAATACCATGGCCCCAACTCCCCGCAGGCAGCTGCCCTCCAAGTGCTGGGGCGCGGAGCTGGGGAGAGCATCCCGCATCGCCCCGCGCTTCTCTGCCGCCCGCCCGGCTGCTCCGGGCACAGCCGCGGAGGAAATGGTGCCTTTCCTGTCCTGCAAGGAGTGCCGAGATTTCCAAACATTTCCTTTCCCAAACTGGGCTGCAAAAAAGAAAGTTGGGGAAGGTTTGGGAACTTTTCTTCTGCTCGGTCAGGAAAGGTTCTGCTGGGAATATCTGAAACCTTTCTTCACATTTCAACCTTTTCCCTTTGGTTAACCTCTACAACATATAATGCTGTTACATCTCAAAATGGTTCGCCTCCCATCTAAAAAAACCTGGAAACTTTTTTTTTTTTCCAATACTCTTTTTCTCGAGTCAGGAAATGTTTTGGAGCTGTTTCCCACAAACAGGTTTGGTTTTGATAAA
>NW_009596836.1:0-14053 GCF_000690535.1 Cariama cristata
CGCCTCCGAGGCAGCTGCCCCGCATCGCGATCCCAGCGTTGGCAGGGGAACCCCGCTTAAAAACTGGGGTCCAGATGCCGCTCCTCTTGCGGTCCGGACTGAGGAGGCTTTGGCCCTGCAGCCTGGCATCCTTGGTCTTCAGTAGGCATGCAGCAGGCGCCTGCGGCCCCAACGGCAAGCCACTCTGTGCGTCGGGATGATAAAGGTAGTACATCAGAAAGTCGGGGTAATAGCGATAGTAGTTGGCCAGAGAAGTGATTTTTTGATAGTGACTGAATTACTGAACAAACATTACAAGGCACTTGTGAATGAAACTTACTTAGTGCCATGAATGAGGCTCGAGAGTGCATAGAAAGGCTGAAGATGGCTTTTTTGTTTGTTTATTTTTTTTTTTCTAATTTCGTTTTACTTGTCCTTTAGGTATGTTTATCTTTAAATTTCGGTTCTTGGCAAGGTAAATTTTTCTTGGTTTTGACCTTTTCCACACCAGAGGAGAGAATACACATTGACTCTAGGTAACTCTTAAAATTATACTCCAAAAGGATGTCAAAGAATTACAGTGTAGTACAGTTCCAGAGATGAACACCAGATTTTTATTTTTTTTTTTTATTGATTTGAGGTTGATGACTTTTTTCTTTTGGATGTGAAAGAAATCTGAATAAAAATACGTGAATTTTTTTTAATACTTTCTTTGGGCCTTGACTGTACTTCTGAAAACTAAGCAGTTAATGGAAAGTCAAGATAGAAGTGTCACATCTTTTTCCACACTATGGAATATATTTGCTGTCAGTGACATGTTTTAGGCAACATTATGTGTTTTAATACGGCTTTCTTTTTTCCTCCAAAGGTAGTGAAAAAGAATATATCAAGATGAGTAAAAAGCCTCCAAATCGTCCTGGAATCACATTTGAGATTGGTGCTCGTTTGGAGGCACTGGACTATTTACAAAAATGGTACGGAAGACAATGTGCAGTATTTACTAAAAGCGTAATTATTTCATGTATATTGTATGTTTTGATGTCTAATTATAAAACTTAATGCACCTTTTAATTGACTGTTTCACATGTGAACTTTATGAATTTCCACATAAGTTGTCTGTTAAAACTGTTAGCTTTTAGGAAAATACTCTCTCTTCCAAAATCAAACTAAACTTTTCTACAGGTTTTCGTTTGTTTGCTTTCAGTTGCTTGTGAAGCCGTAGTAAGCAAAGAGCATTTCCACAGTAGTGTGGAATGCAGTGTCATGTGTGAGATGTTCGGTGTGTTAATGCAGCAAACTTGAGACTAAAGACTTCTTTGTTTTAGTTTGAAGGCATGCAAGCGAATTTTCTTTGTGTTCAGTTATCACACTTCATAGATTCATAAAACTGATTTTTAAAAAAGAAAACATCCTTAATCAGAGTTCATGGAATAGGCAAGTACAATTGTATTTGTATCAAAGAGTTGGAGGAATGAAGTGCTTAAAACTGTGACTCTGCAACCACCAGTTATATCGTGAGTTAAGAGTCAAGACTCTTCAATGGAAATTCATGGGCACAAGCACCATGCTATACAGCATGTGTGCTGTGAAAGGAGCTGTTCTTTTGAAATAAATGGTTAGTCAAAATTTTATTAATACAAGTGGGCTGATTTCATGATGTATGCTGGCCATGCTATTTCAGTTTGAAAAATCTTTGGTTTTGTTAAAGTAGATGACAGAGGAATTTGATGCATCTACCCAGAAGTTTTTTCTTGGCAGCTCTATGATTAATTGGGACCAGGAAATTTAGAGGCCTGTGCCTGCTTTTCTGTTGCATTCCTAGAGAGCTAAGTGTGTTCAGGTAAATATCTGATCCTCTTAACTCCGGGTCATGTGATAGAGAAGTCTATATATTATTTACATGTTTACTCCTGTAGTTATATACTCTGTTTGAAAAGTTGGGTTAAACTTTTTATCTATAGAACTTTGATTTTAATTACAGCAAAAATGTTTGTTTTAATAAATGATATCTAAAGGAAAATATGGTTTACAGAACAGTTCTTATTCTAATCTGTTGCTGTAGAGTTGGTTTTCAACATACTGATTCTATAACTGAATGCCAAGATCATGAAACTGAATAGTGTTATAAAAATGAAATAATTTTAATAGAACTTTTTATAGCATCTTCTGTGACTAGAGGTAATTGGTTAATGTAACTAGATAACAGAAGTTAATATGTAAAAATAGCTTCAGCTTAATTGTGTCAAAAAAAGATCACTGAATATCCAGTGTATAGTTTGTATGGGATCTGCCCAGCCTTTTCAGAGGGAAGGGTCACATGTGAGTTCTGGAGTACTTGTCTAGGTTCGGCCTCGTCAGGCATAGGCCATGTCACAAGCTCTGCAGCTGAGTTGCTTGGTATTTGCAGGCAGAACAGAATTTATCCTGAACTTTCTAGGAACTGATTCATCATCTGGACCGCCAGGTAGAACAGGTCAAGTTTATATGTATGTAAATTTTTGTGGTGCCATATACAGGACCAGAAAGTTAATATGAAAATTTTGCAGTTATAGCAACACTGAAAACAGGACTCTTATATGAATATTATTTTATTTGAAATACATAACCAAAGAGCTTGTTAGAGAAAACCTACCGTTGTGTTATTATTAGGGTGACATGGGCCAGAATAATAGTCCATGTGATTGTTTTTCTTAACTTTCTGTTGCATAAGGGGGTGGTGGATGTTTTTTAATTTCTTTCTGTATATAAGCCATAGGCATTCCCTTCATCTGCATGCAGAAATACATACTTCAAAGAAAATAAAGTTGCTCAACTTACACGAAATCTCTTTATATTTTTAACAAAACCAAAATTGAAGAGCAGTTGTATTGCTTAGCTCACTCTTTTTCCAAGTGACAAATTAAGAACACTTGCTGAAAAATAGCCTTTGAAAGGGTTTTAATTTTTTTCTCCATTTTTCTGAAAGCCTGCTGTCATGTAAAGATCCAGTGTTCACGACCAGTTAAAATGTTAATCAAGAAAGGCTTCTAGAGAATGGGAAAAAACATAGTAAACTATGCTTTTGCTTTCTGAGGCACTTCTGCAGGTCTTAGATTTTCATATGTGTAGTAGTTGCTGAAATTAATCTCATGGAATCTGGTGTTCTGTTTGAATTCTGTAAACTTTGGAGAGGGTATTGTGTGCCTTGACTTTTTGTTGCTTAAAACCCCCGTACTTTTAAATGAGGAATTTTTTGCAGACAGCATTTGGGTCACTGGTATCATCTGGCATGTATGATTACTGAGTAGAAGAAAGTCTGGTCAAACTGATCAGCAAACACAGGCTGTCAATGAGTGTGTTTATTTTTGCTTTATTGTGGAGGTAACTGCAATTGCTTCTTTATCAAGTGCAACAGTACACTGTTGCAGGGGAGGTCACCTTACGTAATGAATTCGTACCACTTGTTAAATTTAAATTCACTAAAGCAAACTATGAAATGCAGCAGTAATCAAAATCAATGTGATCCTCTGTCAGAAAATAGTAAATGAGATAGGATTGACTGACAATTAAAAATTATTAAATATATACAAGGTGATCAGGGGCCTGGAGTGTACGACCTATGAGGAGAGGGCAAGGAAACTGGGCTTGTTTAGCTTGGAGAAGGCTTCTGCAGACCCACTAGCAGCCTTCCAGTACCAGCGGGGATGTCCCCAAGAAGACTTAGTCAGGCTCTCCACAGTAGTGCGTGGTTGGAGGACAGGAGACAATGGGCACAAATTGAAACAAGAGAGATTCAGGCTAGGTACAAGGAGAATCTTTTTCCCCATGGGACAGTCAAGCAGTGGATTAGGTTGCCCAAAGAGTTTGTGGAGTCTCCAACACTGGAGGTTTTCAAGACTGGGCTGGATAAAACTTTGGAAAACCTGGTCAGATCTCATAGCTGACCCTGCTTTGAGTGGGAGGTTGGACTACAGGCTTTCTGAAGTCCCTTCCAACGTGAAGTATCCTATGATCTCATACAAAAACTGATACGTGTGCACCTCCCCCCCTCCGTGCCTCTCACAAAAAAAATGAAATAGCAGTAAAACTGCACACATCTGCAAGTGCGTGCCCATGTCTAAGACTGGTTCTTAAACTGTGAGCTCCCACAAGTAGGGCACAGTCTTTGCAAAGTTGATGTATTTAGAAATGCATCTCATCTTTTTTTTTTCTGTTTTCTTGTGTCTTTTGTGGCTCTGGCTTTCTACTGGTTGTTCTGTAAGTGCCAGATTTTGCTTTGAAAAAAACAATCCGTTTTTTTTTCTGAGACTATAGTCTTTATTAATCTGCTTGATCAAAACTAAACGTTAGGTAATGAAGGGAGTATAGATATGTGGCCCTTGTTGCAGTTCTGGAATGGAAACAGCTCACTGAAATAAGTTAATTATCAGAACAACAGCACTTTGACTTAGTATATTTGATTATCTGGATGGATTTTTTTTTTTCCCCTGAGGAAAGGAGGAAGCTTTTCCCTGTAAGACTTTGGGAAATCTTGCTTTGTACAGTCCTTACTTTAGATTTCAGTTGACTGGGTTACTTGACAGCCAGGTATTTGAAACGACTGTGAATAATCTGCTTTATATTGATACAATACAATGTATATAATAAGAAGTGGGGAGTTAGAAGTAGGTGACTGCAGATTTTGCAGATACCAGGAGAATATATTTGTGGAGAAGTCAGAATGGAGGGTATTTGGGTTATATCCTTTATGAGGTAGAAGGAAAGACTTTTTATACCATTATTGTGAAGGCAGGAGGGATGTGTCTGTTTCTAGACTTTGTAGGTGCAAGCTTGGGCAAATTTACTAATGTTTTTACATCCTTTTTTACGGTTTGAAATAACTGTTGTCCCATCTCACAGGGCAATTGACCACTTTTTGGTCACTTTTGAAGGGCAAAAATGAAGATAATGATGTAAAAATGAAAAATACTGTCTGTGTGGTCATTAATGTGTGTTGAGTGCGTTGGAGAAAATGTTTTGTGGTGTGGGTTTTTTTTTTTTTTATACTGTCAGGAAATGAAAACTTGAAGTTTCCCATTAATTTATCCTATATGAACATTGGAGCATTATTGTTGTCTGACCAGTGCTTCATAGTGTAAATTTTGTAAGCCGTATGAAATTTTGCAACTTTACAAAAATGGTGCGTAATTCTTATGTGTTGGAATCACTGGAACCTGACAGCATGCAGTTTGTAAACTGGGCAGATACGGTCAGCTAACAACAGTTCTCCTGTTCTCTCTTTAAAAACAAGAACAAAACCCCCTGAAATTTGGATGAGGCTTTATTTGAGTTTATTAAATATTATTTCCAGCATGCTATTTAAAAAAACACACCCAAAATTTGCAAGTTAGTGTTTCTTCCCACAGAAAGAACACTTTCATTATTGAACTGGAGTGTGGTGGTCTGTTTTTGGTTTTTTCTGTGAAAAGTGAAAGCTCTCTCCTCAATTTTTTAGAGCATGTTTTTCTGGTTTGTGCTGAACAAATGTTGGGAAATCTGTTTGTGTACCAAATCCATTCTGATCCCCTAGTGTGGAGTACTTGCTGGGGGCGAATGGGGAGAATTAACCTGACTGGAACATTGTTTGGGCCTTATGTCATTACACTTCAGTACTGTAAAGAGTGATGTTTGCATTCCCCTTTGTAGTCCTTCTTCATAGTGCCTACTTGTAGCTTTGTGATGGAAGGAACTTCTGCATAAAATTTCTCACGTGTATGAGGTGTAACCATCTTCATATTAATCTTCCTTCTACAGAAAAAATGTAAGCATTGCTCTCAACCATAGTAAGAGCTTTCCTATATGCATTGTTACTAAAATTCTTTAAAAATCGGATTAAAAAATTTGTTACCATTTTATGTTTTAATAGCAGGAAATACAAACTTGCCTATGAAATATTTGTATAATTTTACAATTTATGAAATGGATTCTTTTCAGTAAAAGTAGCAAAACTGTAACACCAGAAAAATGTTTCTATGCAGTGAAAAATTTGCAATAGTAAATTCTGCAATACGTGTACTCAACTCTTTTCCACTGTGGGATCTGTGTTGTGAAATATTACTGTTTATACATATTTGTGTTCCATTGTGTGGCTAAATTTATTGGTTACTGAGGGTAATAGTTTGTTGCTAAATGGATACAAAGTTATTTTTGGGTTGCCTGATAACCAATTGTATATAGCTTGAGTAGTTCAGAAATTTGCTACATCTTCCATCTCTGAGGATTGGCATTGAATGCAGGTTTTGGCTCTATTCATCTTGCAACCACTGTCTTAGCATACATTGAAGAAACAAATTATTGGAATAAAGCCATTATGTGATGATGTGATTACTATAAGATTTAACTGTGCAAAACCAGTATCATGGACTTTGATTCAGAGCTGATAATGACATTTTAAAAAGACTTTGATAGCAGAAATTGTGTTTATCAAAGAGAAATTAACTGATGATTAATGAGGTGCTGCATTTTGTCTGTTGGGTGATCCCTAATGAGACTTAATATTTTGCATATCTTTTATTATTAACTTAGGCTAGCTTTGTTCTTTTATTTTTTTCCTCCATATATATTAATGTCTTGATTCTTGGCTCACTGAATTTTCCTTAAAACTATCTTCATTTTTATATATTTGTCTCTAAACCATACTCTGTATTTTACTTCCCCCTTTTACTTAGTCTTCTCTTTCCAGAACAGTGTACCATGTTTTGCCAGTTTATCCCTTCTGTTGTCTCATGTACACAGTGCGTGGAATGGTGACTTTGATGATGATGACCAGTAAAAGCTACCAGCCGTGACAGCAATAAAAATGTAGCAATGGAACTGCTATAGGATAGCACCATAATGGGAACTGAGTATTTGCATTGTAGATGCATAGGGAAAGGAGAATTCTGTCTTTTGACTGATGATCCCAGAATTTTGTAAAATAACCATAGCTTTGCAGTACTACCTAGCTGGCACGTGATAAAACTGAAATTTCTGACAGTGTAGTGAGAAAGAGCACTGTCGTTCTTGTCTTCCATTTCACTACTGCAGCTTCGGTGGCTGTGCACAAGCTCTCATTTTTGACTACTACAAAGTGAGCTTCCTGTCCTCTTGCTTTTCTTATGTTTTTCCTTCCTTTCCTCTGTTAAATGCTTTCTATGTCATGCTTTACTTCTGTTTCAAACTCTTTTAGGTAACATAGTTATTCACACATTTACTGTAGTAACAGTAACTTTACTTTTTCCTCTGCTTTACTACTCTTCCTGCTTATTCTGACATTTGGTGTCTAATTATAAGAAGTCATATTTGAGAAGTTGTGGCAGTCTGGGGAAGTTTCTGCTGACTGGAAAAGGGGAAACATAACCCCCATTTTTAAAAAGAAAAAAAAAGAAGACCCAGGGAACTACCACCCAGTCAGTCTCACCTCTGTGCCTGGCAAGATCATGGAGCAGATCCTCCTGAAAACTATGCTAAGGTACTTGGAAAATAAGGAGGTGACTGGTGACAGCGAACATGGCTTTACTAAGGGCAAATTGTGCCTGAGAAATTTGGTGGACTCCTATGACGGGGTTACAGCGTTGGTGGATAAGGGAGGAACGACTGACATCATCTACCTAGACTTGTGCAAAGCATTTGACACTGTCCCATACGACATCCTTGTCTCTAAATTGGAGAGATTCTGAAATGTATGGATGAGAGAAATGCAACTAGAGGCTGGACTATCTGCACATTCTGATGCGAGGGTGCAATATAGCTGAAGTAGTAACCTAGAAAATCAGAGAGCGTTTTTCTTATTCAACAACTCCTGAGATACTTAAATGTTGGGAAGCTGTATGCATCAATACAGCTGAAGAAGTACGACTGGAGAAATGAAGGATCAAATTAAGACTGACACCTTTTGTTTTAATGCCCTATTCTAGTCACCAGGAAGTAAGGAAAACCTGTACTTCCTGTGAACTTATAGATCATAGTGATAAAGGCTCCTTTATCACCACCATCAGTATTTTGGAGAGAAAGTATTCAAAATTGAAAATGTTGACAGGGTTCCTGCATATGTCAGTTGCATTTCTATCTGATGGAATTTGCAGTAGGACTGGATATTGGTTGCTCAAGCTCTGCTCTCTTACTGTTGCTCCACAGTAGCACTTTGTTAGAAAAACAGGTTGCCTCTTAATGACAGTGAAAGACAGCTGTCCTTTTACTGTGGTCTTTCTTTTCAATACATGTTTTATTAACTTTAGACCATCTTTAATATAAACTCTGGAGAAAATTTGATGATATAATTAACTTTTTTATTAGGAGACTCTTTGCATTTTTGAATCCATTTCAATACTGTTTTGAAGGGCAAAAGGGGATGAATTCTGCCTTACTCCTCCAATTTTCTCTGCATTTTATACAGTGGAAGTACTGGACTCTCATAATTTTGGTGGAGGAAGTAGTGTGATAAAACCAGTTTGTGCCTTGTTCCCCTACTACAATTTTGTGAAATACATCACTTCGGTGAAACAGAAATAGTAAGAATGAATCATAATTGCCGAAGTTAGAGAAATTTGCCATTTTTCCCGGCAAACGTGATCTCAACCTTTGTGACTCCTAAACTATATCTATACCACACCCAAAATTAGATGCCCAAGACTTGATCTGGTTGCAGCTCAGTCCTGGTTAGTTCTACTGAGCACATGCAGTGTTTGCTGAGAGTAAAATCCATGTGTTAGTTAAGACTTACATATTTATTTAAGAGCATGTGGAGTTAGAGAGATGACTGCTAAAAAATAGTTACTGTGAATTGAATTTAATGGCAGTGAAGTCATGGAAGCTGATCTATAAATTGGTAAGTGACTTAGATTAAATAAGAATGTTCTGTTGACTTCTGGGTTTGATTAGTTGCTCAGATTTGTCTGGAATCAATGGTATAGTGTGATGAAACATCTCATATGACAGAGGTAATGAATATACTCCTAAAACTATTTTATATCCTTTCCATTCCCAAGCAAGTGAGAACTCTTACAGGATTTTACTTTAGAGAAACACAGGTTTTAAAACTGATAAGCACTAACTTCTAATGCCAATTTCAGGCAGTTTTGGTCTGGGAGTTTGAGGTTTAAATTTGTGTATAATCATCTGACTAGGATGAAGCTGATGACATATCACTGATGTGTATAGATAACTCTTAAACTAAATGTTATCCTGCTGTCAATTTAGTAACTTCGTCTTTTTCAGATTTGGAGATTTTTCAGTACTTTCTGAATCGTGATATAAGCACTGTTGAATGCAAAAAAAACAAACCAAACCTCAAATCTTTGAACAAGCTTTGAGACTTATCAATTTACATTTATCGTTCAAGGTATCCATCTCGTATTGAGAAGATAGATTATGAGGAGGGGAAGATGTTGGTCCATTTTGAACGTTGGAGTCATCGCTATGATGAGTGGATTTACTGGGACAGCAATAGGTTGCGACCCTTGGAGCGACCAGCATTAAGGAAAGAAGGGCTGAAAGATGATGAAGAATTTGTTGTAAGTGGCATATTTATTTTGTCTTTGACTCTTTTTTTGTAAACTGTCCTACTTGTTTTCCTACATTAAATCTCTCTAGCACATAATGTTTAATTCTTTTTAGGAAAAAATCTAAATAATTAAAATATTAATGACTAAATTTGTATAAAATAGGATTTTAAACCTGGAGAAGAAGTCCTAGCTCGTTGGACAGACTGTCGATATTACCCTGCAAAGATTGAAGCAATTAATAAGGAGGGTATGTATTCATGTATGATCCATTGGTAAGAAGTGTTTCTATATGCTATGCTATATCTGTAGTCTGCTTAAAGTGACATGCCTGTAAAGTTTTCCTCATTGCCTCAATATTAAGTGAAAATGTTTCTATTCTATCGAATTTAATAAGAGGTTCATCTTTTTTCTGTGTGAAATTAGAAAATTGGATTTCTCTTGGGAAAAAAAGGTACTTCATGTTTCCTCAGTGATGAGCAGAATATCCTGTGCACACTGTTATGAATATTTTGTACAATTATTGATTTGGGCTAATGATATATTTAAATTTTTGTAATTGTTTTGGGAATGGTAGATTTCTCTAAAGTTCTCTTTATTGAAGAAAAACAATGGAAATGGGGAAATAAAGGAGCACCTTAGATGCAATACTTCATGATGAGGTGATATTTCTAATGAACATAAGTAGAAGTTGAAGTTCTTACTGTAGTTTAAAGCAAACGAAGATTTGATTGTGAATTGAATTGTTTCTCTATTGTGGCTGCTTAAATAAATCTTTCAATGAATTATGAGCAGAAGTAACACAATAGCTTAAACATGCTTGAAATTGTCCAAAGTGGACAAAAAGCAACAATATAAAAGCAGGGTTTCATTGAGGCTATAATTTATTTTTTCTTAAAATTCTCGATCCTGACTGTAGGTAACACTTGGTTACTTTGTTCATATAGCCTATAAAACATTTTGCTAAAGCTTTCATAGTAACAAGGTGTGTTTGTTTCTTAACTACTCATAGTGATTACATCAATCCTTTTCTAGGAACATTCACAGTACAGTTCTATGATGGTGTTATTCGATGTCTTAAGAGGATGCATATCAAATCTATGCCAGAGGATGCAAAAGGGCAGGTAAGAATATTTCAGGTATCTCTTTGTTAGGTTTTATATAGATTTTTTAGGTGGGTTTTTTTCATATCTTGAGATAGTAAAAATGTCATCTAGCACAACTAGTTTTAGATTACAGTCTTTATTCTAGGTCCTGCACTGCCTTGCTTCACCAGTTTTGTGGATGATGCCCCAGAGTGTGCTGCTCAAGTAGTCTTGCCTCTATCTGAAATGCCTAGCTGCTGTACACTCCATTGCTGACTAATCTGTTCCCAGAGTTTTGTCTTGCAGAGTTTACAAAACCAGAGGCATCCAGAGACGTTTTCCTCTGGTGTCCTTTCAGGAAAAGGCTTTAGCTTCTCAGTAGTCTGTGCTGCTGATTGATAATTTTATTTATTTATTTTTTCTCTCCCTTCCCCACCCTCCACCCTATCTCTTTGGTTTGCTACTGTGGTAGCTTTTTGCCCACATGTTCTTATTAACTTGACTGTTCTGTGGGGGTTTTCTCCCTTGTATCAGAACTTTTGTAGATTCAGACAGATAAATACTTGTTTATCTCTGATAATGTCCAGTTGCTGTTAAAGAAGAGATGCTGAGTAGAAGTTGAGGGAGGCTGTGAAGTAGAGGACGTGATTTAGTCATTGGGCATATCTTTACTTGCAAAAAGAAAACAACATTGAGAACTGCTACATACTTTCAATGGAAATACCATTGCATTTATCTTGCATGGTAACTGTATTTTCATAGTTAATGAGAAGTTATTCCACTGAAACTATTTGAGACTCTAGAGTCAAGAAATGTGAAAAAAAACTGCACTTACTTGCTCTCAGATTTCTTCGGAATACTCCTCCTAACTAGGCAAACAAAATTCAGGTATTTCATAATTACTGTTTTAACCATCCATATTGTGACAAGAGCAGATGGATAAGCAAATTGGCTTGAAAACATTTCTATATCCTACCCTCCAGGTTACAGGTAGCTGTATTACTAGGGTTGATCATCTATGCAAAGAACATTGGAACTTCATGCAGGCAGCACTGCACTATTTAAACTATGTTTCCTTAAAGAGATTAAACTGAAAACCATAGTCACACTAACACTGGCTTCTTGCTGCAGTCTTACAATAACTCTGTTGAGCCAGTATATAATATTTCAAACAATACTTTCAGTATGACAGTAAGTTAGGAAGCTAGAGTATTTCCTTTTACTTCAATAAAAGGAAAACTTGGGTAATATGGTTGTGATTGAACTGAAATAGCCCTTCTGTGACAATGTAAAGAAGTCCCTTACTCTATCCTTGCTTTTTCTAGGGAGCTGTGTTGTGTCTAATCTTGAGTTACTACTCTTAGGCCACAGGCATTTTCAGCTTTAAAAAAAAGTAGGAGAACCATTTCTTAGCAACCATTTTGATGTCCAGTCATGCTTGGTGCAGTCCAGCTCATTTATTATTTCTAATTTTTCTCAATAGTTGAGAGTTATAGTGTCAGTCTCATGCATCTCAGGGGCTGAATGTAGGTGGCTTCAGTGAAGTCTTGAGAAAGAATAAGGGGGCCAAATTTACACTTTCTGAGATGGATTTAGAATTTTGAAGTTGTCTTGCAGCAAGAACAACGCCTTATGCTTTCTATAATGCTAATTGATACTAGTTGTAGCATTTCATTTTTGCAAAATTAGAGATAGGCATAAAGTTCTCTAGCTTTTAAAGGCAAAGATATTTTTTTTCTGCAACATCTCCTACATCATTGTGCTATAGAAAATGTTTTTCAGAGTATTTTTGTGGTATTTAAGAATAAAAATATGATCTAATATTTAGTTCGAAAATCAGTTATCTGAAGCTGAGCTTCATATAGGCCTAGTACTCAAATAGATGTTTTTGCTTTTTTGCATTATTCATTTTATAAGAAGACATTTACTAAAAATTATATAAAACAAAAAAATGCCTATACTATACTTTGATTTGAAAGATAGTGGAGCTGGCAGATCCAACACTTCACGCTTAATTTAAACCTATGACTTGTTTTTTTTGTGTGTTTCCAGAGAGAAAAATACATTTCAAGTGTGGAGTGTAAGCTTAAGATACTTTTAAGTTCTAGTGCACCAGCAAATTTAACAAGTGTAAGATCTATTTAGGTGTGTGCTAAGCATGCAGAATTTGAATTACATGGAGAAAGAGAGATACAGACTAGTTAATTCTTTGATTTGAGCTTAGCATGTCTTAAAGGAAGACACTTAAAGTAAACACTCGAACTATTTTTGAGTTGCAACAGAAGTGTGTTTTAATAAGACTCAGCTGTGAGGGCAGAAAGGCAAAATTTTTAAAGAGTAGAAAATACTTGTGTAGTTCAATGCAATGAGACAATAGGTTAGGTTGCTCTGCAGATAAGCGCAAGTTAATTGAAATCACACAGAAATGTGACTAACATAGTACAGAGAGAAAATAAAAAAAGATGGGGATATTGAGACTGCTCTTGTGAGAGCACATATGAAGTATTCGGATAACTTACTTTTTCTGTTTCATGTTTTTTGTTTTATCTTCGATGTAATTAGGCGCGCGAGAGGGAGCAGATAGCGCCGGAGCTGAGATTAGTGACGGAAATCGAACCAAAAGAAGTGAGTTTTGAGGAGGGTTTTGAAGGAGAGGGAGGGGACTTGGCACAAAGGAAGAGGAAGCTGAGGAAAAAGCATGGATTTGCGATTGGGACAGAGGAAAAAAGATGTGACAGGAGACAATGTGAGCCAAGATGTAGGTGGGCCAGACTGTTTAGAACCGAAAGGTGAGGGTAAGGAATTCAGGCTTGATGTGGAATCAGCCAGTCAATAGCTTGATGCTGTTTTATGTATGGGTATGTATGAATGTGTGGGAGTTGGGAGTTGTGATGTGTCAGGAGAGGAAAAACATCTGAATCTCTAGTACTGTAGAGAAGCAAAAAGGTGGTGGTTGTAGGCAGGTGAAGGGAAAACGATGTGTGTGTGAATTCTGCTGTTGGCGCAAGGGTTGGATTTTAGAAATGGTTTTGGTTTTGCCGTCCCACTGTTGCAGGTTTCAGGTTACACAAAGGAATATTTTAAAATACAAGTGTGTTAGCCAATTGACGTGTAAAGCTGTTGGGTAATTTCTACTAATGTATTTCTTGATCGTGCAATTTCCTGTGCTTTGATTTAGTGAATCTAATCAGCATAATGACAGTTTTCCTCAGTAGTGATAAATAATGTTTTGTCTTCTAACTACAGTGTCCCATTACTTCTCTCCTGTCAATTTTCCCAGCTTATTTGAAAGATGAATTTTAGTAGAATAAAAATGAAGGAAATACACTTTTTTCCCCACCCCACCCCTAAAAGTAAATGTAAAAGAGAAACTCACTGGGGTGAGATACTGTGGGAGGTGGGAAATCAGGCTGGATGGTGCAGAGTAACTGGTGCAGAGTTACAAAACCACAGCCAATAGAGGGATGATGTCAGAACATGAGGGAAAAGTAG
>NW_009596836.1:14084-26682 GCF_000690535.1 Cariama cristata
GCTTCTCTAAGGAAGATTTTGCTTTTATTAATTTCTTATGTGTTCATATTTGGGCCCTTGTCTTTGTGTATGCTGAATGCTCTGGGGGAAAATCCTGCTATTAAAGATTTGCAACTAGTTTCTGTGATATCTCTGATATTTAGTGTCCTGCTATTACGGTTGACAGAATAGATATATTACAATGACCCTGAGACAGATTTCAGAATTCATTGTGCTTTAGGTTCCCACTGTTATTCTCCCATTTTTTGGTTAGATTTTTTCTAAAAATTCTGAAAAAGGCACAAATGTATCTTTTTGAAGGAGGAGTTCCTGTGCTGCTCAAAAGAAATATAGTCACCATAGCATCTTAGATGCTAAGTAGTTCTCACATGGCAGGAGCTGTGCAGCTGAGCAGTCGCTCAGCGAGTTCAAGGTTAAAAAGCAGGGATTACCTGTGTCACTTTTCTGCCTATATGTTTACTCCAAAGCCAGAATAAAAATGGACCCACAGAGTTTCTGGCCAGTTCAGAATCACAAAATTATTGAGGTTGAAAGGGACCTCTTGAGATAATATTATCCACCCCCCAGCTCAAGGTTCTCTTCACTGACTTTAAATTTACATGTGAATCTAGAAAAAAGTGTAACTATCGCTATAATTAATGTCTCTCTGCTCTTGCTTCTGAATGTTTAACCTTTTTTGCTTCATTGTTATGTGTGTCCTGCTACCCTCTGTAAACTCCATGTCTTAAGGAAAGTATCCAAACAATGGAATAAAACGCAAACAAAAAACCCCTTCCTGTTGCACCAGAACCTCTACAATTAGAACAGGATACTTACTTCAGTGTGGTTCTTGAAGCTCGATATCTTCTGAAAGCTTCTGATTTCAGGGTGCTTAGCTTGACTGAAAATTAAAATGCTGTTTAGAAGCTGTTTTGATGCAGGCTGCACTTCCTTTGCTTCCCACTTTTATCATAAGATCCAAGCTCCAGCCATGTTACTGATCCTCTTCATCCCTTGGCCAGGGTACAGTGTAAGACTTCTACTCTCAGGTCTCCTAACTCCTCACCAGCACAAATAGCTCAATCCTTTTTTTGTCCTGCTGGATGGGCAAGGCTCTGGATGGACTGGAGCTAATGTGTGTGCTCGTTTTGGCTGGCCAAAAAAGAGGTATGTGTGTTTTTGATTGACTATGCAGCTGGCAGTTAAACACGGTTTTTGTGGCTGGCATATCACCAAGTGGCCTTGGTCGCTGCCTGTTGTGTAAGCATAGCCAAAGAGCTTCCAAACTTTGCTGCTGCTAGCTAGACTGAGTGTATGCATCTTGCATTGACAGTTTGGACATGGAACACTTTATCTTAGAGGAATCAAAACTGTTGGTGTTTCTAAGTACATAGCTTGATGCAAAGTAGAAGCATAACCTATGTAAAGCAGTGATTTAAAAGTATGAGCTATGGAAAAGGAAAAGCATAACACATGGGAAAGTAATGCTTTGTATTTTGTGTTACACTTCTCTCATACATCAAAGAAGGCAAAGCAGCCTTCAGTAGAACAGAAATTTGAAAGACTTTTAATATGTAATGAGTGGGAAAAAGTTGCATTGAAACAAGATTTATCATATGAGGTACCTAAAGTATCTTGATTTTCTAACATAACAACAAGGAAGCAGTCAAGAATAAAATATAGTCTGTCTACAGTTGGGGGCGGGGAAAAAAGAATAACTATTTGTAAAGCACTCAGGCGAAACTAAACAAAAAATAATCTTCATCATAGTTTTTTTTATATGTGGCAGTACAAATCTGCAAATAGTCTTGTATCCAAATTACCGTGTAGTAAATTAATTATCATTCAAAACGCTCAGACGCTTAAGTCTTACTGGCGGAGGATGAACCGTGCTATTGGTTTTTATATCGCACATAGCTTCTCCATGAAAAAATTCTGTTCCTTGATGTTATAGAATATTTGAAAAAATACTTTAATAAAAAGGATCAAGTTAAAATTTCTGCAATCAAATTGATCCCCGACACTCAGGAAACATAAGGCAGGAGTCTGATCTCTCCAAGCTGTGGAAAGAGCTTGACTCAGCCTTGGAAGTATTTTGTTCTCTCTGTTGACTTATAGGATGGCTAGACTTCATCTCCATGCCAAAAAGTAGATTAATTTAGACTGTATGTTCTGTTGTTCACTCCTTGGATGTTTCTATATAGTCAAATAAGCCATGATCCAAAAATGGCACTTTTATTACCTTAAATGTGGATTGTGAAATTCAGTCATATTACAGAGTACTTTACTGAAATTATTGAATGAAACTTGTAATAGGTAATACAAGAAGAGTGCTGTCTGTAGTTACTCTAGAAACACAGATATAATTAGATAAAGAGTTATCCCTGCTTTATCAGTTCAGGAAGAACTCTGCCCAATCATGCAGTTGCTGGACCATGCTTTGAGTTGATGGTAGTTTTGAGTAGTGGTTAAATTTGAGCAACAATGGAATTGGCATATTTCACAGCCAGAAGGGTAAGAAAAAAAGTCTTCTGGGTTTGGGAGCTCCTGGGTTTCTAAAGCTATGACATGTAAAATAGGTAGCAGGGAACGTGTGCAGCCAGACTTCTATACACAGTGGGTTTTTTAGAGGTTTTTTCTTTTGCTTTTTATCCTTGTGGTATACTGATAGTAATTCAAGTTTATTTAGGCCATTTGGGAAGCTCATTTTACCACTCTTTGAGTAGTAGCCATAAAAATAAATTCAACTGCTCTTGAACATTTCTAGATGAAGTTTCACTGGGTTTAGAAGTATTTTCTGTTTGAGTTTCAGACACTTTTTAATACTTACTTACCATTTTTTCCTTTTTGGAGGATTGGATAGCTTTGGTCAAAGCTGCTGCTGCAGCAGCAGCCAAGAACAAAGCAGGAAGTAAACCTAGAACCAGTGCAAACAGCAATAAAGATAAAGAGGACAGAAAATGGCTAAAAGTTCCTTCAAAAAAGGAAGAAACCTCAACCTCTGCAATCATGCAGGAAGCCCAAAAAAAGGAAGAGGAACCTACATCTAGTGACACATTTGGTAAAAACAAATTCTATAAAAGATAAAACAGGTTTTTGTGTAATGTTGAAGTAGAATTCCTGTTAATTTTGCAGTTAAGTAATAAGTAGTATTTCTAGAGGAAGTTGCTTCATTTGCTATTATGGTAACTTTATGATACATAATATTAATCAATTCAGAAACAATTTTAATTAGATAAATCTAGTTCAGTCAGCATTTACTCCTTCAGCAAAACTTCTAATTAGCTCTAACAAGAGCAGAACATAATTTTGTTTTGAATGACTTCATTGTACACTTTGGCTCATATTCCTGCACCTTCCGTTACCTGTGAGAGAATCCCTGATTTTGTTCTAAGAAAAAAAATATTCTGATATGGATGATATATCTGTATTCAGGGATATTTGAAACTATTTCTGGGTTGATAACAATTTGTTCATTTTAATAGTCTTTAATACTGATGTCTCAATAATGTTGAGTAAAGATTACAGATTTTGAGGTAATCTGCATCTAATGCTTCAATGTATAGTACTAAATCTTCAGAATGTGTCACTTTCATTTTTAATAGAATTTTAAAGCTTCTTTACTGCAGTATTCTAATAGCAGTTCTGAAATATTTACGTATTTTGAGTGTTTTTATGTATTTATGAAATGTGAGTTTATTAGATTTCTCTTCTGTTTAAAAGTAGGATTTCCTGTAGTGGATGTTCCAAAGATGGCCTTTGTGCAGGCAGAGAGCACGTTATCACACAAGAGGAAAAGTAATTTAGGCAACTCATTTCAGGCAAAGAGAGCTCGTCTTAACAAGATCACTGGTAAAATACTTTTTGTTGTTGTTGACTTTTTTCCTTTTTAATGTAGTGGAATATACATGTTTACATATAAGGTACTAAAGCAGATTGATAAAAGCACGTTCACTATGGTCTTTCTCTTGCTTGGAATTGTGAAGGAATCTGTAAATGGTAATAAAATCTATCTTGCTCATAAATTCAGAGAATGGTCTCAGACTTGACTTGGTATTTTTTAGTTTTTTAGGAAGGTAGTAATCCTGATTAATTTCTTGAATATGTTTTAACTCCAGCTGCACAATTTTCTCCATTACTGGGTGAATTTGGGGTTTGTACAACTTCTTAACATGGTCAGGAGTTGCATACCACCACTGTAAATTAAAGCTTTTGTTAGCTGTGGAAAAACTAAATGTTTTGTCATGATTTGTCATAAAGTAAAACTGTTGCTGAAAAGTGTTTACAGTAAGTCACTTTAAAATATACAAGCCTAGCTACAAATTGAAGCAATGAAGATCTCAAATGTTTTTTTTTCTAGTGTCTAAGGCATTCATACATTTATTACTCAAAAGTATTAATGGAAAACAAGTATACAGCTATAGAATACATTTTATAGAACAGGAAATGGAATAATAGATAACTGGTCTTGTCTTTAAAAGTTGAAAAATGCATTTTATTCCAAAATTTAATAGAAATTTATGTAACTGTGAAAAAATTATTTCAGTTTGTATCCTTCCTCCCCCATGCCTCCCAATAAGCAAATTGTGTTGCCAGCATTGGTCCTGTCAGTATTTAGGATGAGTTAATATGTTTGTACCTGTGCTGGGAAAGTATCAGATGCACTTCAAAAGCTGAGTGGAAAACAGTTATGAAGTCCCCCACTTAAGAGGGGCTCTTGGACAGATGGCAAGTTAGAAATGCGTTGCACTCATTATTCTAGTAAATAATATTTTGTGTGAAGTCTGGCAAACTTTTCTATGCTACAGATGAGAGGGGTTGGTTGGTTGGTTGGTTTTTGTAGTAGATAGGGTGTGGTCATTCATATAAAAAGTCTTACTTGTTTCTATAAGATAAATATATCATTCAGTTTACTAAATCAGGTTGAGGTTTTTTTCAGACTTGTTTTGGCTGATCTGACCTTTCATAGGTCAGCAATGGAGGATGTTTAGTCAGTTTTCTTACGAGTGTGGCTCTGTTTCTGTCTCTCAATCAGTACTTCAATCTAAAGGAGAAAATAAATGAAATGAACCAGTATGGAACATGATATGAAGGAAGCAGTCTTTAGAAAAACCCATCTTCTGCCTCCAGAGTTTTCTTTCCTGGAAGGGTTCTTATTTGGTACCAAGTTTAGTTAACAGATGTCTGATTTATCAGCCTCATTTCTACTCTCCTTTGCCCATACTGCATACACCTTCAGTTAAGTCCCAATTTAATTGCTGCCATAAGCAGTAGAAGGTATATATATACCACTGAGATATGTTTGCGGAATCCTGTTAATTTCTTTCCAATAACTGTTCTTAGCAGAAGATACCACAACTAGCTGAAAAACCTGTAGCTAGAAGTTACATTTTTCTGTGCTTGTGGATAGATTCTCTTTCCTAAGGAGCTTTATGAGTATAATAGCAGTTGGATGGACTCGTACAGACTGAACTGAATAATCAGAAAACAGTGTTGCAGACATTGACTTTTATCATTCTAAGAACAGTGTCTCTCTGTCTCCATGAAAGCATACTCCACTAGCAGAGAATGTGTTACCTTTTGGTGAAAGTGAATTAATCCTTCAGTTACAAGATTAAATTAGTTGTGCTTGGTAGTTACTTTCTGTAACTGTTCTCAAATTAACACGCTTCTGCAACTCGTGCTGTAGTAGGTTTTTTTACTGTTGCTTATAATGGAGTATTTTGAAAATGTAACTGCGGATAATCAAACTTTCTCTTGCTACATGGTTATTCCTTATGCTTGAAATACTTGTAAATTGTCATTTGTGTCTCTGACATGAGCTTTCACACATGGAGGAAGGTTGGGAGTTGTGCTGGTATACCCGTAAGAATGGCTGCAAAAGAATCATAAAGCATTGTACCTGTTAGGAAAACATTCATTTACCAAGAGTCTTATGGCTGTATTGGGGAAATAGAGCAAATAATGTGGTTGTAGGAGGCTGTCTGAAGGGAACTATTCTCTGGATTTCAATTCAGCGTTCAGCATTTGTTGCAGAAGATTTTCCTTGTCTGCCACACGGGCTACAGCTGCATCTGGTGTTCTTTGCTCACCATTCAACATAATAAAGTTGCTTCCTTTGCTCCTTTTTCTCCTGCTACCGCCACTGGGGGAAATTACATTTCCCAAAGGTGAAGAATGTCTTCTGCTAAGCATGTATTAATGTCTTTTTCCAATTAGTTTTTGTCTCTGTTGGAAATGCTTACTTGCACATCTGCTGCAGAGTTGATACCTGAAAGAACAGGTAGCATTTGCAGCAAGCTTGCAGAACAAAACACTTCTGGTTCCTTATGCCACCCCATATTTTTTATTTGTTACTGGCAGAGGATGGTGAACCTGAAGTCCTGCTGCTGTAGTAGCTTGTGGAGTTGTTTTGTCTTTCTACAGGCTTGGTGGTTGTTTAGAAAGATACTTAATGGTGTAGAGAAGGAGGAGATAAGAAGGGTTGTATGTTCACAGGTCTGACAGAATATAGATTCATCTCATGGCTTTACTTTCTGAGCACTGAGCATCTAGCTGGAAATAAAAATCATAGAATCTCATAGAATGGTTTGGGTTTGAACGGACCTTTAAAGATCATCTAGTCCAACCCCCCTGCCATGGGCAGGGACACCTTCCACAAGATCAGGTTGCTCAAGGCCCTGTCCAACCTTGACCTTGAACACTGCCAATGATGTGCCATCCACAACTTCTGTGGGAAACCTATGGTTTGTAGAACCTAAAACACTGCCTTATAGACTGTAGTTGGTTGTTTGGTATTGAATTTTGAAAATTATTTTTGGTTTTCATTTTAGATGCATGATTGTCAATATAAAGAACATGGCTAATTTTGCAACTTGATTTAAACAGGATAATTTGAGTCACAAATGTTTATTTAGGTCCATGAAACTAAATGTTTTATGAAACCTAATGCAGAATTAAAATCTTACCTGATAATTTAATTTCAATTAATATAATAGGACTAAATAAGTTTCTGCATTTCAGTTAGTTTATTTAGCTGTAAAATCAATTAGTTTACACCTCTTGTTATGGACATGGTGTTCTGAAAAAGTTTTAATTAAAACATAACTACTTTGCAGTAAACTGAAGCATAATTTAATCTAACATAAAGAGTAAATGACATAAAGCACCTAGTATTTATTGTGGAATGCTGAAATGTGATAGCTCTCTAGCAAAATACCACACTGTTTTTTATGTACATGTTTGGTTTTTTTTGGTTTTGTGTTGGTTTGTTTGTTTTTTATAGTGTCCTGAATGCTTTCTGAGAGCCCAGGCTTCACTAATGTATAATTTCTTGGGCCATTGTGCACTGTAAATTAGTCTTCAGCATATCTAATTTTTCATGGAATGCAATAGGAATTTCCTGTGGATTTGTCACATCAAGTTATTTTTGAGGACTTAAACTCTCCAATGTCAATATTGATATTCCTGGGGATTATAATAGTAACTTTTATTCAGACTTGTGTTTTTCAGGTTTTATCATTTCTGCTTTGCCTTATGGCACAAAACTTTTTACTTCTTTGCATACTTACGTGAAGTTACTGTGTGAAGTAGAACTGAAGCTATTGGTATATGCTTAGCCAACAAAAAGCTTTTTCATATTTATGTTGCCTTGTCTTTTACAGGTTTTTTTTTGTAGTAGTAGTAGTGATACTGTATATGAGTTTATGAATGAAGTGACATATTCTGATGTATTTGCTTGCAATATGGTCTTGTTATTGAAGTAATTTGGAAGTTCCGCTGCTGAGAATATTAATTTGGAAATTAAATCTCTTCTTCTATTCTGTCTATTCTGTTTGCATGTGTTAGAGTTAAGAAGTAGTAATACAAATTCTGATGGGAATTTCTTAAAGACTGGAAAGGGGAGAGAGAAAAATTTTGTAAATAATTTTGATCTCTCAAAATTTTCTTGAGTATCACAGACTTGGTTTTAAATCCGAAGTGCTTGGGCTTTAGAAGGATGGTGAGGCATTATTTTACACTTGATAATTTGGTTTTCATCTTGTTAGTGGAAATGCTAGAGAATTACCTCTTGTGAAAGGACACCATCATGGGAGTGTCCTTTAACTTTTTATTTCTTCTAATTTGAAGTGTTCAGCCTTGTGTGGAGCTGTTTCAGAATTATGTTGTAGATATAGGCAGTTCATATTTCTTGTCTGTTTTACTTTGTCTTCCACAAACTCTTGTTGCAAGCTGCTTCTAACTAAAAATCTCTGCAACTTTTCTCCTAAGGTTTATTGGCATCCAAAGCTGTTGTTGCAGATGGTGCTGAAAAAAAGGAAGGCAACAAAGAAACAGCTCCAGTCCTGGAGCAGGTATGAAATGGTAGAGTTTGATTCTTTTGCAAAGTTCCCACTGGAGTGTGCCATGGAGATGTAGTACCTACAACATTAAAATTTGCCCCTTCAGATATAACAGGGAACTGAAAATTGTTCTTATGTTTACATTTCTGGCAGAGCCAGAAGTATGGAATTTAATTGTCTCTAAACACAGTGTTGACTTGAATTTCAGTAATGAGCTTTTGTGTTAGAAAACTAACAGAAAACAAAGAAAAATGAAGTCTCCAAGCAACAAGTGTGAGGAGACTGGTGCCCCAAGGTCCAGTTTTATAGCTGGAACCATGACCATGACTGGCTTAGGAAAAGACCCTTACACAAAATTAATTTGTGTTTGAAACAGGGTTTTTGACATCACATAGAACTTCTTTTAAAAGAAGTTTCTTTTGTATTGTAAGAATTTGGTGTTGTAGGGTTGTATGTGTTTTACGAACTGCTCGATGAGCCATACATTTTGCAGGGGTGTGTATTTTAATAAATACAAAAAAGAAACTTTTAAATAATGTTAAGGATCTGATTTTTAAACCTGCGTGTTTGCAGGACCTGAAGACTGTCATTTTATCTTTGGCTTATTCCATTGTGTTCAGGCGTTGCTTGACTCCAAGTTGTGCATTATCTTGCATATTAAAAGAGCTGAATGCCTAAGCATGGTAAAGTAAGCTAAGGATGAACAGTAGTCTTAATTCAGGACATCTTTGTTTTCCAATGATTTAAATCAGAGCCTTAATGTAGTTTTAATACAACTTTTTTGTATTCATTTTCATTCTTCTTTAACAGCAGCATTTGAATAAAATAGCCTTGCTGTCTGCAATTCTTAAAAGAGCACTTCCGTTCTGAAGCCCCGGCACACTCTATGAACAGTCCCTGCCCCAAACTTTATTTGCTGTTTTTGTTGTACTGGTTCTTTAGAGCTGATATATAATTGCATTGCTGTGGTTTTTCCATTGACACTGCGTTGGATGGGAGTCTTGTCAATGGAACATGATTTTCTGTTTTTAATGCTGTCACTGTAACGGCTAACGGAGCCATTATGGTGTCAATGCATTGACCGATATTTTGCATAAAGGTTTACAATGTATTGACATGACATTCCATTTCTCAAATTTTTGCATATTAAAGATGCTATGATTTTATTGCTTCTGTGTGTGATATTTTCAATGTGCAAAAAACTGTGAAATGGCTTACAGCATGTTGTTTTGGAAGAATCATTACAATGTAAATCTTATCATGCAGAATCCCATTACGGTGAATGGGACTTTGTGGTTTACATAGACTGTGTATGCAACAGTATAAACTTCAGTGCATATTTACTAAAACCTTTTTGTTACTACTTAGACTTAGTAACTCGGCTGTTTCTGTTTTATTGATTAGATATAAAAAAAGATGTCTCTGTCATGTTTACATGCTAATGGTCTGAAAAACCTCAGTTTTGGAAATACTAGTTAAGCTCCTTTAAAGAGGCATCTAAAATCCCAAATTGTCCTATTCCTTTGCTTCTAACTAAAAACAGAAACCTCATAAACATTTAAATGATTAACTGTGGGGAGGAAAATTTTTGAGCTTAAAGCTTTTTTCACTAAGTTCCTGCCCAGACTCAGATTAAAATGGCCGAGTTATAAACCTCCCCAAAAGATTTTTCCAATAGCAAAGCTGACATTCCTTAGAGGTTTTGTCTGCTACTGCTATAAAATTGAATGGGTAAAATATCTTGTAGGGTTTTTTTAATAATGTAATACAGAACATGGTAGAAGTGTTCAGGCCAATAGCCGAAAACTGACTTTGTTGATGGAAGTTTATTTTATTTATATATTTTTAGTTTACAGTTGTCTTAAACCCAAAACCTCAGATGATTAGTTGCAGATACAGTAGTTTATTTAACTGTATTAGGGTATGTCATGTTATATTTCCTTTTGACCAAGACCTGATTAGATGAATAACATTAATTCATTAAGGTTTTTAATGTTAATTTGTCCTGTTAAGAGGTTAAGCACCTTATCAAAATATTAATTTAATTTTTTTAATCTTGTTTAAATAACTTTGTAATTTGAAAGTAATGGATGCTGTAGTAATGTCTTTCACATCTGTGAAGATGAACAATAAAATTGTTTATTTACAAGTTATGACTCTAATTAATTTCTGGTAATACCTTTCATAACCAGCATAGGTATATTCTACAGTTCATGGAATATTTTATTTAAATGAATAAATTGCAATTAGTACATGTGTAATTGAGTTATTCAAGGTAGAACTGATGTCTACTGAATGGGACGTTTTGTACCGGATCTTTACGAGATACTTCCAGTTGTTCATGTAGCTTTCAGGGGTGCCCTTTTACAAACACAGAATGTGCACTTGTGGTTTTTTGTTTTGCGTTTTTTTTCTCCATTGGAACATGGAAAGTTCCAGTGGAAAATAAAACTGCGATTTATAACATAAGCTAATAAATACTTTCATGTCATCAGAGATGTGACCTTTTTAGTTTGGATAAAGTGGTGCACGTATTCTAGAAATATCTTTCTACTTTACTAGCTATGATTTTATTAGGTGGTACTATGCTGTGTGATGTAACTGGGACAAGAAAGGGGACAGGTTTAAGAAATTATGTTCAGATATTGTAGTTTGCCATTATTGGGCAAGTTGTAACACATGAACAGTTTATTCAGTAAAGTAGGAAGAACTTCCTTCCAGTTAAAAATCTAAAGTGCTAATGTCTGTCAATGCATGCTAATTGTCTAAAAATAATACTTCAGTATATGTGTTAAGAAGGATGAAAATTGACGAAATTGGAAAGCTGCATTATATGCTGATTTCTTTTTTTTTTCCTCTTTTCTTCAAAAACTGTTTTAACTCTATCTGCTCATTTTTCCCCAACAGTTAGCAATCTATTTAACCCTGTGGTGCTAGAAGTTGTGATTTCTTCATGTGTTTGCACAAACATATAATGTGGTGAAATCCAGACTCCCAGCACTGAAAGGGGTTGTGTGAGAGTGTGTTCTGTATCTGGAAAATTTTTATTGCTTTCAGACATTCCTTAAAGGAGCATTATCAACTTTTTCAGGTTCTTCTCTAAAAATGAAATTCATATTAAAGTTTTGCTGAGGAACTTTTAAAGATTTTTTTGCTATGGTCAGGAAAATGACTGAAGGGAAAATCTTGGCAACTTTTTTTAGAACTGCAATCCTCTGAACAAGGATTGCTTATTCATAGCAGTTCAAAAGCCTGTCAGAGTTCAAGGAGTGTCTGGTTAATGCTTTTAGTCATATGGTTTAGTTTTAGGTAGTCCTACGAGGAGCAGGGAGTTGGCCTCGATCCTCATGAGTGTCTTCCAAATTGCGATATTCGATGATTCTATGATTGTACATCAGTGTATGTATTCTAGCTTGTAGTAAGTGTTCTTCAAGTTATACTTTGAGACAGCACTGACAGTCCTGAAGATGAAGGACGCAGAAACTAATAAGACTCTAGTGAATTTTTAAAATGGGAATAGAAGAAAAATGTTTTGTTTTCAGGCTTTTTGCGAGTATTTCACATAGTAAGAAATGAGGGTGTTCTGAATACTGAAAATAATTGATAGTGCTCTTTTAAAAAAAAAAGTTTAATGTGATGCATTTTAAATAGTTTTCATTTGTACTGAAAATAATGTTGCTTTAAAATGTGTTTTGAATACTAAAGTTGCTTTTAAAAAGATCAAAATAGAATACAAGAACTACAGCGAAGAAACTGAAATAAAAGTATCAATTTTTTATTATTTATTCAGGAGATTTCACCTAAACCACAAAGTCAGAAAAAAAATGAAGCTGATATTAGCAGTTCTGCCAACATTCAGAAACCTGCACTGTTATCCTCAACTTTGTCTTCAGGAAAGGCTCGCAGCAAGAAATGCAAACAAGAATCTGGAGATTCTTCTGGGTGTATAAAGCCCCCTAGATCACCACTTTCCCCAGAATTAATACAAGTCGAGGATTTGACGCTGGTCTCTCAGCTTCCTTCTTCTGTGATAAATAAAACTAGTGAGCACAGACATTTTAAAAAAAATACCGTAATTACTTATAAGAGATATACAGAAATTTATTTTTTTTTTGGTTGTAAATGGCTATTGCTTTTAAAAATGAATCTGCTTTAAATAAAAGGTCCAAGTGGGAGAATTAGGGGTAGCTCAGTATTTTAAAAGTCAAGTCACATAATAAGGCATATGAATTTCTCTACTGGAAATAATACATTTAAATAATATATTTATATTTATA
>NW_009596837.1:0-546 GCF_000690535.1 Cariama cristata
TGCTGCAGCTCCGCTTTGCTCTCCATGTCGGTTGGGAGTCGGCTTAACGATGCGTCTTAATTGCAGCCCCGGGGAGGCGGGGGAGGATTTGGGGTGAGGGGAGCGGTGCAAACGTCTGGGCACGTCCTCGCTTGGAGCTGTGTAACCTGCTCGTAGGACAGCGGGGTACTGCTGCCTGACATCCCTCAGCACCCTCCTCTTCCTCTCCCCTTCTTCCTCTCCCCCAGCTGGTGGGCATCCTGCTGGCTCAGATCCTCATCAACCAGATCAGAGACCAGATCAAACTGCAGCTCTACAACCAGCAGCACCGGGCAGACCCTTGGTACTGAGCCCCGGCGGAGCTGGCGTCCGTCCCTGCGGCTCGGGGAGCCGGCACCTCAGCGGTGATTTTTCCAAACCCTGGATCCGTAGGAAGAGCCGAAGGGTCTTTGCAGAAGAAGGAGGTTGGAGCGGGCTGCGGAAGCCCGGATCGGTGCGCGATGGCTGCTGTGCTGCGGAGAGGGACGTGCAGGGATGCCGGAGACTCCGTGCTTTCGGCAGCCGGTG
>NW_009596837.1:661-877 GCF_000690535.1 Cariama cristata
GTCGCTCACGAAGCAGGTTTGCACTTGGACGTGCTTCTCGTCTCCTCTTGTGCTGGAGATGGCATTTGTCTGTCTGTCCGTCCACGCACTGAGCTGCCTTCGCCCGGGGCAAGGTCGGTGCCAGAACTGGGGACGTTCTCCCGCATCGTTGGGTGCCGCAAACCCCGTCGGCTCCGTCCCGGTGCCTCGTGGGGAGGAGAGCCGAGGGCTTTGCTT
>NW_009596838.1:0-1157 GCF_000690535.1 Cariama cristata
TGAACTGGGGAGCCCAGCACTGGACACAGAACCACTGCCTGGGGGCTGGTCTCTCCCGGACCACCACATATACCACACAAATCCCACCCAGGCGCTGCCCCCCCACCTCCTCCAGCCCCAAGCACCACGAGTCAGAACCGTGTCCCTTCTTACAGGCGATCTGGGCCCAAATCCGCCCCTTGGTACAGAGCACTGCCAGAAGGAATTGTGGGTTTCTCCCCCTCCTTTTCCTAGATATTTTCCCACATCAAAACATCGTAAATGAGAACGTTCTTTTCCATCTCCTAGCTCCACAAAATACCCTTCAAAGCACCGACTATTTCTTGGTGCCTTCCTGCCTTCCGTTACCTACAAACCCGGAGGAGGGGAGAAGCGCAATCCCTCCCCCGAGCCTTTACGTGCAAGTACTGGGCATCCTCCTTGACGCTGCACCGGCTGAAATCTGTGTCCTTAAAGCTCTTCGCAACTTCTTTCACTGGGCAAGATGAAGTACACTTTACTCTTCAAGGCTAATCCAATTCCAGTTTGCAGTAAATTCCAGTTTGTAAAAACGACAAAACCAATGACAGGGACTTTAAGAGGTTAAATTGCACATCTTCCCTTCATCCCGCTGTTGCATTACAGGGGGGGAGAGGTATGAAAAATATACAGGGCAGCCTGCTCAGACCAAGGCTCACTCTTTATATTGTGTCCCTATCACATAAACCCAGTAAAGATGAAAGCTGAGCGTTAAAAGTCACCACGCAGGCGAACAGAGATGGTGTTCTCCACAAGTCCTCCCTTTTGTGTGTTTTGACACAACCACTACCCTTACGCTGCAACGTCCCGGGCTCTAAGACAAGTCTAAGTCTAACGCTCTGCTGTCTCAGGGCGCTATGAGACACACTTGTTAGAAAACATTTCCAAAGCACTCCAAGTTTAGGATTTGCAAATGCTTAATCCACAGAAAACTTGCTAGCGACCCACAGAGCTCGAGTGGGCACAGAGATCCAGCCCTCCTCACGCTTAGCCACTAGCTTTCCACGGGTGAAAGCGTATGCAGGACTTCCCCCACATAACACAGGGATGGGGTCCTTTTTCCTGACATAACTTAGGGATGGGAACCACGTTCCTACCTGCTGCTGGTCAACGGAGGGGAACGCGAGGGGCAGACCCCG
>NW_009596838.1:1174-1754 GCF_000690535.1 Cariama cristata
TTTGGCACAGCAAGTCGAGACGGCAGAGAAACCGCGCGCTGGAAAAAGGAGTCAGGCGGAGTTTGAACATCTCTTCCAGCGTTTTCCTCTGGCTAAAATAACTGCCAGCACTCCCATTGCTAATTAGAATTAATACTATCTTCTTCCTCCGACAGTAAACACAAAATGTTCCCGTCGTGTCCCATCTGATAAGGCAGCAAAGCTCATCCAGCACGGCCTCGTACCTGGGCAGCCGGCCCCAGCCACGCGGGGCTCTGCAGCGAGGGGACCCCGCACGGGGACCGCCACCCCCAAAGCCCTGTGCCAAAGGAACGGGGTGCATCGAGAGCAGGACATGGGTAATGGGTGACATCTGGGCTCTGGATAACTGTGTCAGTTAACGAAAAAGCCGCCACACTAAGACGGATTAGCTGCCAAGGGTTCAGAAAACATTGTTTCTCCGTGCCTGGCCCTGACCTCCCCCGGTTTATTCCCGTGAGGACCAGCCCTGGACAGTGTAAGGTGCCGCACGGCCATCGCACCCCATCCTGCCACGGGCAGTGGTTGCTCGCGGCCCCCGGCACACAGATTCCTCTGCCTG
>NW_009596838.1:1859-2092 GCF_000690535.1 Cariama cristata
AAATAGCCCAATTCGTCGCTCGGCTGGGGGCCCGGGAGTTGCCGTCCTGCCCATCACCGCCCCGCGGCCAGAGGCACAGGCAGACGCACGCCCAAAGCACGGCCACCCTCCATTTACCCCCCAAAACCGCCAAAACCACAGATGGGGAAAGCGGTCCCGCCAGCAGCATCAGGGCTGGGCTCTCCCCCGAACAACTGTTGAGGGGGGGGCCGCGAACCCCCCACCATCCCCAG
>NW_009596839.1:0-368 GCF_000690535.1 Cariama cristata
CGCGCTCCCCCCGTGTGAGGAGCACACACGGATCGGGGCTTGTCCTCTTCAGTTTTCCCTTAAACCCAAGGAGCGGCCGGGGTAAAACCCGGGGTTTTTAACAGCCGGACCGAAATCTGCCTTTTTCCTCAGGCCGGTTGAGGCTGTCATTAACCGTTATTCCTATTACCGAAATATTTGGAGAGAGCAGCAAAGTCATCTCACATCCAGCCGGGCTGGGGAAAGCCACACTGCAGAAAACGCACCGGAGGGGTGTGTTTATATTTGTAACCTTCATGTAGATGAATGTTAGTTACGCAGTAAGTATTAGTTTTATTTCGACTCTCCGTTGTTTGTTTTTTTCGGGCGAAGATACAAGACTGGGGGGA
>NW_009596840.1:0-14646 GCF_000690535.1 Cariama cristata
TCTCTTCCAATCAAATTGATTCTGTGATTTGAGAGATTTCTAGAGCTTCTCAAAAATGCATGTCACAAAAAGCATCTGTACAAGTACCTAGCCATATATATGGTTTCCTCTCGATAGAGGTCAGGGGATAGTAGTGGCTGCTCTGTGCTGTGTTTTCCTTTTGCTCCTGCCTTAGCATTCCCCTCATATACTTCTTACAAGGTTCCCCCTCCAACGTTAGCCGTTAAAAACCTTTGCCATGCAGGATCATTTGTGAATATGGGGAGCAGTGGAGCTGGAGATAAATATACCCCTTCTCTGATTCAGTTCCAAAATATCATGCTGTGACAACCCGTAACTAGGAAGTCTGAGACCTATCTAGAAAATGCTAATGATACTGTAATGAAGAACATTTCTTTCACATGGTCCTTTCAAGTGCAGATAGGAAGAATTATAAGAATTCACGTTTAAATTGTTAAAAGGAACCCTCTGATACTTGCTAAAATCCCAAATCCCCAAATTCTGCCAGCTGATGGTTTTTTTCCCTCAGCTACAAGCTTAATGTTCTTTCAATATCAGGCAGGTGATGTCCCAGTGGCTTTGGTCTGAGATTTATACAGATCTGTAACATAAGTCCAAGATGTAATAATCTAACTTCAAACAAAATCCCCAGTACTTTAGCAAAAAAAAAATTTAAAAAAAAATCAGAATTTGACTAAATCTAGTAACAATCTTGGAACTGGTGGTTCCCAATAGTTAATCATGAAAGTGCCTCTACTCTTCTAGCACATGTAAAGGAGCTAAAAGAAATGTAAGTTATAGTACAAATTGCAGTTGGAGAGGTGTTAGTGGGCACAAAACACACTCTTCATGCTTCTCCAGCAGTGTTCAGAAAAATTAAAAGAAAAAACAACAAACCATCAGTGGTTCAGTCTACAGCCATTTTTTAGCACACAGGAAGGTGCTACATAATAACTATTACTTCTGTAGATTCTCCTGGAATCTGTTCCTGTACTGAAACTAGAGAAAGCACAGCTTTAACACCTGCAATACTGGCCAAAGTGCTAAATAATTAGAGATTGGTGCTTTTTATCCCATCAGGAGAGGGGAAAAAAAGGAAGGGGGCGGGGGGAAGGAAGGGGAAAAGGCAGGGGAAAAGAGGGGGGAAAGGAAAGGAGGGGGACACACAGAATCAAGAAGGCGGCAGCAGGCCAAAGGTTGTTATTTCCTGGGTCTTAACACTTCTTAAAGCTTGGGAATTGCCTGAAGGGAAGGAGGGTGTCTGTAAAGGCATGGTCATGCTTCCCTCAAGACCCCATGCCACAAGACGGATGGGGTTTTGAGCTTTGTACAGGGCAGAAGGCAAAAGCAAGTGAAACACAGGCAGAGCAAAGCATTTACAGAGGAGAGGAAAAGAAGGAAGGTAGAAGATCAGAAGTGGCAAAACAGCATGAAGACATATAAAGTCTGAAAAAGCGACATGCAAAGAGAATGAGAGTGAAACAGGAAAAAAACCCTGACTGCTATCAGTTTTGGTGCTTAAAACACAAATTGGTGAAAAGTCCTATTTTTTTCCTTGCTATATATCTATATAGCAAGAGAGAGAGGGAGAAGCCAGAATGGAATCAAAACATGAAGACTGTCTTGGAGATCAAGAATTGCAGCTAAGAACAACACTAAGAAAAGAGCAAGCTAGAACCTTGAATATGCTTGTGAAGAATGGAAAGGTTCGGGGGGAGGTTCAGGCTAGAAATGAGGAGGCATTTCTTCACAGCAAGGGTCGTTAGGCATTGGCATGGGCTGTCCAGGGAGGTGGTGGAGTCCCCATCCCTGGAGGGGTTTAAGAAAGCCTGGACGTGGCACTTGGTGCCATGGTCTAGTTGACACGGTGGTGTTAGGGCAAAGGTTGGACTTGATGATCCCAGAGATCTCTTCCAACCAAATCAATTCTGTGAAAGCTATGCAGCTCGGTGGAACCAGCTCTGACACCACTAATTCAAACCAGCCATAGCTCTGACATGACTGTATTTCTCACAGGACTCCCTTTGTGGTGCTTTACCGTGCTAAACAGTTGTGTTGTTGTTTAAAGGTAGCTGGGAAATGTCAAACATGGTACTGCTTTGCGTTAGTCTCACAATTTTCATAACCTTGCAGTTTTGATGACAGATTCTAACACTGTAGCAGACTCAAATTTCTTGTCGTTTAATTGAGATGCAGTTTTATCAAATTTAACACTGTTGAGTGAACACCGAATCTTGCAGCCTTTGAGACAACGGGACACAACGTTAGTCAACTTGACATTTTCAATGGAAAAGGAACAACCAGCAGACTCAAGTATTTCATAAGACTATTAGGAGAAAGAGGAAGATCAAGCTGGGCTGAAAAAAAAAATCCTTCCTTTCTTTTTACTACGGTTTCAAAATTCCACAGAACTTTGTGGAAATACAGCATCCCAAACATTTAAGGTTCTCCTATGGCTATTCAGAGATTACAATCATGAGGAACAACTTTTGGGAATAAATCCAGTGTTAGATATTTCTTAATTGTATGTATTATTTCTTACCAGATTTTTTCCAGAAAATAGCTTTCCTTAAAAACTTGGAGAAGAGAAAGAAGGATCTAGAAAAATACGATTCTTCAGGGTAATAAATTTTTTTGTTAGTAAATTTTTATATATATATACACATATCTATCTTAAAAGTAGACTGACAGGAGACAAAAGTAAATTTGCTGGGTGACCAGAAGTCGCTCCTGACCTAAAAGGGCAGGGGGGAGGGAATATATTATAATAACATAGGTACAATTAACTATTTTGTTAAAAATCCCCAAATAAACCACTAAAGAACACAAGGTAATCGTGAATCGACTCATCACTGGAGTAAGTTTATGGTACTATCTGCAGCAAAACAGTTGTTTCAATAAAGCTATACATATTTAACATCACCTCACCCAAAACTGTGATATAGGTATAATTAAAACTATTACTGATACAGTACTTTCTGTCCTCAATTTATACAGGGGAGCTGCACCTGTACAGAGAGAGAAATCAGTAAGAAACTGTCTTATGACAGATTTTTAATAAACAGAAAACAAATTGCTTACCTCTTGGTACCTAGCAACTCCACCATTAACTGCTGCATCAATGACCCCATTTAGACACATTGTGAGAGGGTTAATATTTTGCATCTGTCGAGTTTGACACTGGCTAATCAGTGTTCTCAGCTGCTGGTTCTTATTTTCTAAGACTTCAATAGCGTTCTCAAGGGGACTCATTTCCACCTGAAAGGGGAGTGAGGAACATTGCAAACATACTTCATCTTCAGTTGAAAGATGAACTATATTAAAGGTTGTTTTCTGATTTCTTAAAAGAAAACAATGTTATTCTATGTTCTAGAGTATTGGGGCAGAAAAAGTTCTTCTCACCTGGGCTATGCTCTCTAAGTGTACACTCTGAGCACAGAGACAATTAATTTTATCACATAACCAAGGACCAAAATAACCGTCCCTCTCTTGTCGATTCATTATCTGACCTTGAGAGATTACTCAGCCCTTGCTGCAAAACTCTCACAGGCTTCAACCTGCGGTGGAACTCTTGGAATTCAGGGCTAAACTGTCCTTGGTATCTTTACCTAAGTTGGGCTTGAGGTTAGGGAGAGCTTCACTGGGCTTAAGGGCACAGAGCAGAGCTTAAGTACGGGTGAGTTAGTTCCCTCACCCAAAGTGAAGTCAACAACGAGATGTTGTGGATGAGGAGTTTGAATGTAAGCTTTGAGCTAAGACGAGAATCAAGTTATAGTCGAGTCCTTGAGCGGGATGGGCCTGTCCTCTCTAGAGGGTGAGCAAGCTTTTCGCGCAGGTAGCATGAACTGCAGGAAAAACGAAAAGCTATGTGATGGGAAGAGGACAGGCTTGCAGTTGCTATAATTTACCAAAATGTACAAGCACAAATCTGAGTCATGATCTAGTACACGCCCAGGAAAAATTATTACAGTTAACTTTGGAAATGGTGACTATAATGGCAACACAATAGTAAACTGAGGATCTTCATATCAGGGGTCGTGTTAACCTAGTAAGGACTCAACAGGGAGTCAATTATCAAAATTTCTTACGTCACTCACAATTTTTTGATTTTTACTAAATTCCATTTTTGATTTTCTACAGGAGAATATCAGGAAGGTGAACAAATGACATTTTGTTGCTATTATAAAAGAAAAACACAATAGGGTTTTAGAGAAAATCAGTTGTACAACGGTATCTCTATATTTAATGGGACTATTGTAAGACTGGCTTTGTCAGGAAGGAAAATAGTTATAGATGTTATACTCCTGGGCTCAACAATTGACCAATTATTTTGAGTTCTTTATAAGAGGAGCACTCCTGCAAATACATTTGAAATGTATTTAAGGATTTTCTAAGAAATATAACAAGAAGGAAGGAGAATAAATTACAATGTGTCAGGAAGAGATTGCCACATTAGACCCTATTCCTACAGGTTCTGCGTAGGCATACTTCCCCACCCACGCTGAGAACTGGGAACTTCAATGGAGCTCTAGGCAGACACAGAGATGGCGTTTATTATAGTACAGGAACTTGGAGAATGTTTACTTTTCAAGAGCACTGAAAGATATGTTAAGCTATAGATATTCTAAGGATTAAATGTTACATCATGCTGAGTTTTAAGAAGTAATTTGCTGACATTAAATGTTGCCTTTGGCTGCCCATTATTGTTCTCAACTTCTTTTTTCCTCAATTGTTTAAGTGAATCGTAAGGGTGGTTCCTAATATTTTTCAAGATTAGAGAAACCAGACAACTCAAAATACTTTGTAAATAAATTTGTTGTAGCCAGTTTGAGAACTTGCTTGATCAAATTAGATATGGGTAATAAATTAGTTCATCAAATGACATATAAGTAAGGAAGTAAACTAACCCACGATATGTATTGCCATCAGTCTCATACTCACTACTTCACGTTTTTCCACTTCAAACCAACGAGATATTCCAGGTAAACTCTGCACCAGGATCAGCGTGGTTCTCTCCACCCACAGACTCTACAATATACAAAACCAACTTACTTCCCTAATTTGCCTCTATGTTTTTCTTAATTATTCCTAGTCTTCTTTAGGAATACCTTTGTTTAAGTAACAGTATATGTTTCAAAAAAAAAAAAAAAGTATTAACATCCAAATTTCTACTGAAATGTCTATCCCAGAAAACTGACATTCACTTTTTTCCTTACTTTCTAGGACCTACTACTAAGCAGTAATTTCTGCTGATTCTTCACTCTTAAACATGGCATTATTCCACATTGTATGGTGTTCCCTAATCTCCAAAAGTCACTCACAACTAAATTAGCACTTTAATATTTCCCTTCTGAGAGAATATCTGAGAAGAGGGCGAGTTCAGAAGCAGAACTCAGAGATCACTCCGAGTGACCAGCTCTCCTCTGTGAAGTCCTGTTTGAGGTTCCGCAAAGCATGTCTCATGGGATACTCAAACGTTAAACGCTTTGTGCAAGAGGTTTGTAAAATGACAAATTAACACATAGGATAGAACTTATACAAAATATGTATATAAGCTGTACAAATAAAATAAAGCCCTAAGCTTTAATTAGAGGACAATAGTGACTTAATTTAGCTAATTTATTACCCTTACAGTTCTTTTCTCTGACTTTCTAACAAACATATTACGGGACAATTCTCTTTGTGTGTCTGAATACCAGAATATATTCTGTGTCGAGATGTGTTTCTAGTGGGTCAGAATTAAAATTACACCAGAATAACATAAGATGAATTTTCAGTGTGACATTTTGATTAGGAAGAACAAAAGTCATTTACATATTAGGGAAGGAAGTACTGCTCTTCCCTGAGACTATCTCTATGTTCAGAGGTAGTTTTTAGTCGATATCACAGGAACAGAACATTATGCTGCAGTTTAGTCAAAACTGTCTCTCCCTTGCTCTAGGGAGAGATAACTTTTGGCAATCCTATCCACACCCCAGATTACCTATTTAACAGTGTTTTCCCATCTGCCTAATAAACTCCTCCAGAGGCTCCTCTGCTGTCTCCAGTTCTGCCTTCTATATATCACTGATGCAAAAACAAATGGGTACTTTTTTCTCTCCTATTCCCATATTCAACAAGACCTTCCCATCTCCCATATATTCTTCCTATTATTTTAATTAAAATGAGAAATTAAATAGTCAAACCTGAGCTCCTCTCTCCTCTAGAGAATTTGTTATACCACACTCGGTTAAACAACACAGCTGTAGATGATGTTTCAGCAACCCAGCTATCGTTGATTTTACAGATAAATCCATAGGTCCAGTAGCTCAGGAAAGGGCATGGTACTTTACCTTGAATTCATTTTCCTTGTCCTTAGTCCCTTTGTGAAACGGCCGGTCATATCGGAATCGCCAGATGTGATTTACTTTGTAAAAGCTCTTGATGTTATCGGGAATGCCATCTCTCTGCAGGACTTCCTGATTTTCTGGAATTGGTGTCACTGCATAAATCTGCAAATCTATATGTAAAGAGTTAAGGCTATCCCATTTCATTCAAATCAGCAAAGCATATTGACTCCTGAAGCATGACAGAAGACAAACTCTTGAAAAAGAGTGTATCATGAAATGCTTCTAGACTATTAATGGCTTGGGAAAGGAACTGGACAGATTTTTTGATGGTTTGGGATTTCTTTGTATTGTTTTGTTGAAAATTTCATATTTCTTTTTGAAATAGAATTACTTACACAGAATAGTACGTGGAGTAAAGGGATTTAATTAAATATATTCTCACCCACAGTATGTCGTGCCATGCTAACATTATGCTAAATTCTAAGAACTTGAATTACTATAACTTGAACTGATACACCATTATCACAGCGGTGATAGTTCTCCAAGTATTTTTGGCTAAAGTAAGAATATTAATAACCTGCCCAGGAATTTTTAAATAAAACCAACAATTCCACAAAAAAATTTCCAAACATAATAGAGTGACTGGGAGAAATTGCAGGGGAATTCTCACCTACCATTTATTTCAGTGGAGGCACATAGTGATTAACATTGGCTATAGGTGTACCTACATTTTTTAAAAGCATGAAAGATGTAACTGCAGTGGAGGGGTTTGTGATTCTGTGGATACATTGTGCTTCTGCCTGAAAGATGGTCTCGTCTGGCTGATTAGCATGTTGCATAGCAATAGCATGTGGGAACTCATTCAACATTCGCTGCTGGAAGGCCTCCAGCCTTTCATAGTCATGTCCTCGGCAAACAAATTCCTTATTCTGGGAAGAAAAAAAAACAAAACCAAGAGCAAGTTATGTGAAAATAATTGGGTATGATTAGAGAGATCCAAACACATGCTCTTAAGTATAGACTTTCTGGGCAATTTTTACATCATTTTAAGAAGGAAAAAATAAGAAACAAAAGGCAAGAATGAAAATAAGAAATCTAGAAAGAACAGGTTACTGAGAAGAAGGAAATTTTACCATATAAAGTATGTTTTATTTAAAAGCCTAGAAAAATCGAATGATTATACTTAAAGCTTTAACAAAAATGTGAAGGGAGAAATTGTTCTTAATGGTTTACAGTATGTAACTAATATATCAGGGCATGTAAAACATGTAACAAAAATATAATGCAACAGACAGTTAAGACAATGAAATGCGCTGGAAGTCCTTTCCATGAGGAACTAGGAAACTTTGCTTCGAAGTTATACAATTCTGAAGAAAAACAATGCATAAGAAAATGGTAGAATGCATTCTGTTTGCCATATCCTCTAGATGTTTATCAGTTATCAGCCCAGTAAATTAAAATCATCCAGTTTTTGCAATATGAAGTAAAAGAATACTCCTAGCTCCAACATAATTTCTTTTACCTGGATGCCCACTATGAAGTCGCACTATGATTTTCCTGAGATGATTGTGCAACATGAACACAGATGCAACAGACATCCTACATTAAAGATGAGATGCTTGGATTTGGAGTACCCGTTGGAACTAGTCACTGACCGAGGTGGGGCTGAGGGCTTCCTGTAGCTGTGGGACAGCACTTTTTGGTTTGATTCTGCTTGCATAGACGTTTGAAAGAAGGAAATATCTTAACCCTTTTTCTAAAAGCACTGTTAAATGAATCTCCTTTTCAAATCTATATTAGAAAATTCTAAAAAGTCATTACTAATGTGTTCCTCTTGGAGGTTTAGATAGAAACAGTTGTTGTCCTTATAGTGTCTTGACAATAGAGACAGGAAGCATTGCATTCCAAGAGCCTGGATTTTCAGTTGCTACAAGAAATCAACCGCAATAGTGTTAGTTACCGTGCAACTACAAATTAAAATGTGAAAGCTTTATTCTGAAGCTTTAATCTTTATTCCTTCCACAGCAAACACAGCCAGACTTATAAACTGCTTTGCCACAAAAAAATTAAATCAAATGTAGTAAGTTTTGAGGCGCTCCTTGTTGGTGCTGCAAGCATAAATCTGCGCTATGTACATTTAACTTGGACAATGCATACATACTTCCTAATTAGTGAAAGACCTACAGGTCTGAAAGTACTGCACTATTGGGCAACTTGGTCCACTACTTTTATTTCATCAGTTGACATTTAGTAATCTAAACATTAAATTCTTTCTAATTAACATTTTCAAACTGGTTTATACAGATGTTATATTCCAAATATCAAAACCTATGTACCCATCAGACTCATTTGTGCATCGCATTTGAAGGGGAGAGTTTCATGCTGTATTCATGATTTGGAATTTTTCATTTTCCCCACCACAAAGGCAAAGAAAGATCAGGCTTTTTTAGGCATCCACCATACAGAGGAGGTTCCTTCATCACTTATTTGAATTACTATAGGAAGAGGAGCTTGGATTACGATTGCAGCAGCTCCATGAATAAACCACTGCAGACTGTAGAAGAGGGGAACAGCATAAACAGGACTAACATTTTCAAGTGCACTTCAGTAACTTCAGAATCCAAGATTAACGTTCAAGAGTAACTTTATGTATCTTGTCAGCTTTAGTACATTGATATCCAATGAAAGTCAGCATGTTGAATTTCTAAGTCACTTAGAATAAAAATGGAATTTGGGAATGTGATTACTTAAATGCTAAATTACCGATTGTCTCACTGCCAAGGGATACTTCTTCTGACAGCCACCTTCTGAGCAGCCACCAGCAGAAACAGAACAGGATAAAGGGAACAAACTACCATGAAAAGAAGATTTTGGTCTGTGGAATAGTATAGGTGCATGGTTTCCAACATAAACGTGAATATTAAGTTTATGTGGGACTCTGGAAGCCTTTCCATTAGACAGGACCTTTTCTTAACCCTGAAAACATGAGGATATCTCATTAATTACCAGAAAGAATTCCCTTCTATATGGTATGATCAAATTCTGACACAGAGAAAGTGATTATGAATGACAGCATGAATTCCAGATTTATTCCATTCTGTTTATTTTCAATTCACTTACCCTCAAGAAGAATGGGAACTTTTTCCCATAGAATCCAACTCTGAAAAATTCTGGCTCCAAACGCTGTTGATCCATAATTTTATCATACAAAGATGCTTCCATCATCTGGGTGAGATTGATAAGAAATACAATTAGTCTTTTTTGGAAATATATTTTTACCTTAAGCTATCACAGAAGGGAAGGTCTTTTAGCACACTGCTCTGGAGTACTGGAATTGCAGAGCATGTCTGAACAACAATAAGGACATCCAGAAGTCTGAATGCATCAGATTAAGTAATCATACCTCTTAGTGACCTGAAAGTTTCCAAGAATTAAAAAAAATTTGCTTTTAAATATGAAGTACCTATACCAAAGGGGTAGAATATTAGATTAATGACAACATGCATAGATCTGTAATGAAAAATGGAAGTAATAGAAATGCAGTTTGAAACATATGACCCAGTCATCTGCTAATCATCCAAACACATGGCAGTAATATGGTCAGTTTAGTCAGCAAAGTCCAATTTTCATATTCAAAAGAGTCATGCCCAAATCATACCAGATTCCAAAGATTTAAGCATCAAATGTGAGTTCCTTTAAAAATCTCACAATAGCAATTAACGTCATTCTTGATCTATACATTCTACTTTTATTTCACTCAAAACAGACACAAAGTGATCTTAATGTCAAAGTTCCCTTTTTCTGATGATATTTCAGCAAAGCATTCCCTATCCTTAAGTTTTTAATACTGTGAAAAAAAACCAAACAGTATTAGCTCTGTTTTAGGTAATGCAGACAGGTATTTAATGTGCATACGATATCAACAGCTGCCTAGTTCTATTGCTATAAGAAATCCCCGCACCTCCATTTTTGGATTAACACAGGTGGCAGAGATGTAGTAGAAGGATATTTCCCAATTCAAACGTGAAATGCATTAAGTACAATTAATTAAACATGCAGAAACTAATTCTTTTATTCATATGATGATAGTCGGTTTGCTTTTGCTTATAGGATTCTGCCATTGGGATATCTAAATATACATGGAATAAGCAGATCACAGGGAGTACTGCCACATAGATCTGTGTTGTGAATTTTGTGTAATGCTGTTAAGCAGCTCTGGATTAAGTTTACTTCAGTCAGTCCTAGAAGCAAGCATCCTGCACGTACAGAAAATTTAAAAAGGAAGCTGTAATATAAAATCGAATCTATCAGAAGCAGACGAGAAAAGGGAAGACTGAATAATCTTTGAAATAGAGTATCAGAAAGAATGAAGAAACAAACGATGCTTAGAGTTCCAAGAAAAATGAGAGAGAGAGCAGGAAGACCGTGCCAGGAAAGATTCATTTTGGCTATATGATATTAAACAGACCGTATTTTCGAGCAGTAAACAAAAAAAACTGCAAAGGTGTACGTTGCTTGTTGCAAGCTGTTTGCTCGCAATGACAACTGCAAAGATACGTTGCTGCTCCTAGCGAAGGACTGCATAGAGCACATTCCCTGGATAAACCATAGGAAACCATGAAATGGAATTTGTAATGTCATTTTTCTGCATAAGCGTGCACACAAAAGGGGGGCTGTACAGGCACAAACATTGCAAGATCATTTATTTTCCCATTTTTCTTGAAAAAGCTCACACTCTTTTATAATCTTTATTGCAGAAAAAAACCTCACAAGCTAAAAAATAGTTTGCAAACCAAACCTAAGGACCATTCTGTGGCAAATTTAATTTTCTAAGTAATATTTTATAACCCAAACTAAAAAGCTTTTGGATCTCCGATTGATGAAAAGTACTCAGGTACGTTACCCTCATCTTGCTGAGGTTTCTGTAGTCATAGTAGCTCTCATACTGTTCTGCAATTTTCCTGCACAAGATAATGCCATTTTCCCAACACTGCAAGCAAGTAAAAGATGTTCAGTAATTTCAAAGCAACTCTCTGACAATTCGTGATTTATTAGTGGTCTGTTCTTTCTCTACTAAGTTGTACTTCCAGGAACTGAAAATACTTGACATATTGTCCACTAGACATACTGATAGCTGCTGAGTAACACTGATGAATTCTTTGAAGGATATAAAATATATTTAGAGACTTACTTATTTAGTGATTCTTACAGGACTATCACTGCACAAGATATATAAATCACTGCAAGAGTGACAGACATCTCTTTTCATACTAGGTATGAGATTGATTCAACACAGTATGAGTTTTAAATTTTAAAACTGTATTCTTAACATATCCTCCTTAATTTTTGTAGATTGGAAAACAATTTATTGCACCATGTAAGGTAAACTCTATAAGCTGATTACAGAATTTTTTGAAAAAATATTTGATTACATTTACTAGGCTTACACAGATATTACACCAGCTACACAAAATGGCAATGAATTACTTGTTTATCAGCAAGACAAATCATCGCACAAAGCGTATATAAAATATTAGACTACAGAATAATTACTCTTGCTTAATTCAGAATAAGCATTCTCCGTGATGAAAATGAACTGTGATCCCTAAAACCCATTCCTTTTTAGAGATTCTGCAATTGCTATTCTAAAAGCTACAACATGATTTAGAAGGTGTACACATAGTCCTTATAATCCAAGACCGCTGAATTTTTTTCCTTACTTGGTCACTAAGTGAATTTCATCAGCTTTATATGGCTCATTTTCACGTTTCAAATGGGGAGAAATGATGCTATCTTTTATAAAGTGCTTTAACAGTTACAGAGCGAATTGCTACACAAGTGCAAATTATTCTCACATGTAAGTGTGGGATTTCTAGGCTACAAACTCAGGATTAGAAGAAACTCACTGTCTCGCTAAGTAACCGCTTAATCAGCAATGACAAACACTTCCCCTCTATATGAGAAAAGGCTGCAACCCGGGAAGTAACGTCCCAGAACGAATACATTATCCTTTCCAGATCCAGTCAGTAAAATAGAACCATGTTACCTTTCCCCTATCAAAGTTCTGAATGATGGTCAGATGGAGGCATTCTTTACGTTGCCACTCTGTTTGCATGGGGTAGTTGAGAAATTCTCTGAGCGGCCGATCAGACCACTCCAACAGCTCATCGTACAGCAGGAGCGTGTAGGCAGCCTCTGCAAGAGAAATTATAGCGTGGTACTTAGGAACACCAAACAAATAAAATAGCCAAAGTACATAGAAATGTGAATGCTCTTGATGAGATTCACCTTTTTAATGGGGAACTAATTTATTTCAAGTGTAAGACAGATGGTGGTGCTGGTTTTGGATAGAGTTACAGCTATAATAAATTCTGCTTACGATTTTCACATGCTATTGAAACTGGAGTCACTGGGACAGTTTTCCTGGAGTCTGACAATACAAAAGGGACAGAGAAATGAAGAAACAATTTCCTGCTTAGCCTTAGTCTTTCCTGCTGCTAAGGAGAAACTCTGAATGGCTCTGCTGTCTGAACAAGGACCGGAGGATGAGGAACATGAGCAGAGGAAGAGGAAAGAAGACAGACAGGTCTGTGGAGACAGTCCAAGAGATCAGGGCTGGGAGGGAAATGGAGAGGCAGATGTGTGCTTAAGAGACTCCATTCTTTCCATAGAGAAGTCAATCTCTCATAGCTGAGCCTTAACACTCTACCATCGCAAATAATTTAGAAATGCACACACAAAATCTTTTTGTTTTGTTTATTTTTAAGTTTGGAAGGAATCAAACCTATTGTTGCTCTCTAGCCAGACAACTGTGTAGTCATCTTTAGATCGTGGTTCGTAGAAGTTATCTGGGAATATCAAAATTAATATTATTTTTACTTTGATTTAAAGAATTCCTCAGAAACAGTACACTAAAACTAATATTAAACGAATCTCTCTATTGCAAAGTCAGACTTTGGCCAATTACGAAACACTGGAATTCCTACTGGTCATGACAGTTTAATCTGGCTAACTGTGCATATGCATTACGGTTTTCCAAGTCCGTGTTCACAGTCTGTTTTTCCACGCACAGGACCACTTGGGCCACGTTCTGGAGATGTACTGCATTGGAGAAAAAAATTGCCTACTGGACTTATTTCATTGCAGGTTTTATAGGTCGCGCATAATATAAAGTACTAAAGTACTTTTTATCCTAAGGTAAGTCTGCCCCAGACGACCATATCCGACTTCTGCCTCTGCCATATGAGTTCCCATAAGACAGGCGACTTAAACCAAACAGAGTTTTTTCTAACAGTAGTGTTCCTCTTACACATCCAGCTTAAGAACCTGTGGATGAAAAACCATCACTGCAGCAGGTATTTGTGGGAGAGTGGGCTTTGAATCGCAGTCTTGTAAAATGCAACATGCATGGTGCAAAAATGATGCTGCACTGCAATATGTACATGCAAGGGAGACCGGCTGAAGTTACAGAGACAATCTTAATTGCAGCTTTCAGGCTGCTTGATTGGTAACAACCTTTGTCATAGTTTCAAGCTACGGTTTGATACTCAAAAGATGCAGTATGTTTATATACCAATTTACAAAAATCCATGAGTTGATAACAACAAATCATTCAAAAATCATAAGGAAGCAAAAGACGGCAGAGCATAAATACATGTCAGGATAGCTCACTACGACCCTTCCTTTCTAACCTGGCATTCAAGTCCTTCGTTTTAACAAATTTTTGTCTGCCGCACCAGTATTTTTTTTTAAGTTATCATAAAAGTATATAGAAGGTTTCTAAAATAAGAATGGTCACACTGGACAAAAGGTCCGAAGGGTCTCTCTGCCCAGCATCTGCCTGGCCATGGCCAGTACACCCAGTAACATACTGGTACCTCTGGGAGAGGTCTGGAACTATTGGCTGTGCACCAAAACAGTAAGGAGAGATAAACAGGGTTGATTCACGGTGATGTGGGAAATTCAATTTATACAGGAAAGATTCAAAACCCGAAATATTCCTAAGATGGATAGATACAAAGATAATCTCATTGTATTTCTCAGGTGACTGAGGGGACACAAGAGGAGTCAGTGCATTTCTGTGCTTCAGCCTCAAGAGAGTTATATTTATAGCTGCAATTAAGTGCTGTGTAAAGAAAGATTTGAAGCTATGTTTTGTATTAAAAATTACTTTTTTTTTTTTCCCCAGAGGATTATTAGAAACAGTCCTGTAAATCATACTATGAAAGGAGAGAAAAATTATTTTAAGGGCAAGCTGGCTTCATCCCTAGAATGAAACTACGCAGTTAGCGAACAAAGGGTGCAACATGTAGGAATG
>NW_009596840.1:14677-26586 GCF_000690535.1 Cariama cristata
GCTGAAGTACCAAACTTCTTTTCCTACTCCCATGTACTTTAGATCAGCTGATTTACAAAAGGTCTGCGTGTTGTCACTGATTGATAAAGCAAGGCAATGGACTACATAAGTCTGTTTTCTCATGGAAAGACTGTTTCTATCCTAATGCCATGGGTGTGAGACAATCCTTCCTTAAGGCTCTCATGGCAGAAAAAAAAAAAAAAAAATCAAAGTGGTGGAATCTACCATGGCAAAGAATTCAGAAATCACACATGTTCATAATAAATGCACAGGCAATACAACAAAGTCTTGGAAATAAATTTTGAGCAAAATACTGTTTAAAATAAGAATGGCTAGCAAAACAATTAAAAAAATTTAGGTTCCTATCACTGCAGAAGGTAAACTGGACACCCATTAGTAGCCAATGAGAAAAGGGAAATCACCATTGCTTAAAGAGTTACTAAGATCTGTTATGTAAATCAGGAAATAAATAACTTGGCACAAAAGCCAGCTGTGGCAAAGATGATACTGCTTGATAATCAAAACTCTCTTGTGACTCACTACTGCCAGGTCACATGAGGAAATTAAAATCTCTCCTTCTATATCCTGCTATCTAGTCTACACTTTAACCCTGTGAACTGCAAAGGGACTGTGGAAATTCCAAGCGAAGGATCTCTCCTATGGGTAGCAGAAAAGCGTAAGGAAATTTGCCATGACAGTAGGTACCTGTGGCCTCTTTACGAGTGACCCCCAGCCAACTAACGCGCTTTTAAGAAGGAAAAAATTCTGGAGAGATTCTGAACACATGCAGTTGCAATTGCAAACATCAGGGAAAAGATGGAGGTATTATAAGGTCAGTTAAATATTTTGGCAACCAAAGACTGTTTCATTTAAAGAGATACTGATTTTCTTTTCTCCAGCAATTATTGATGGCATGTAGTTACCCAAATGAAGTGCACTTTATGTTGTATAAACAACAACCATGCCCTTTATCTTCTTATTTCTTTATTTAAAAGATACTGGCCAGCCCTGGCACTAAATTTGCATTGAGAAATCCTGGACAATAGTACTGCAAATGTGGTATGTGAAGATTTAGAAAGATGTCAGCAAAGTGCTACACTTGTTACAGGTTTTAGGGTCTCTGTCTCATCATTAGTGAGTGACATGGGTCTTCCCTTTTTTTCTTTTTTTAACCTAGAAGTTAGGTTCTGAAACACACCTGTGTAGAAACACCACACCAAACAGCTAACTAGCAGCATTACAAAAAAGTATTTAGGCTCAGATACTACCAAATGGACTCACAAAAACATCCTCTAAACTTTACTCCTCTTGGGTGAAGAATGACTGTATCACACATTTATTGCTAGTGCATATCAATAGTAGTCATTTACACTCAACATGGTACAGCAAGTAGTAGAGCTGTGGGGCTGAAAAAAAAGCTGTATTTTGGGAGAGATTAATCAGGCAAGGGAACTCAGCTGTTGCCTGGGTCGGTATGTTCTGCACTGAGGTTACAGCTTACAGCTTTGCAAAAGACTGCAAATCATGGACCAGTCCTAAATATCTTTGTCCAATTTGTACTCAATTACCTGTGAAGTTTTGTGCTTTCAGATGTAGGTCATAGAGCTTATGAATATAGCGAATATACATCTCTTCCTTGTTCAGTTCAGTCTTGTAAAAATTCTGCAATAAAGTTGAATTTTGGAATGAAATTTAGTAGTTAATAAATCTATAATAGTGGTTAAAAACAAAAGACTTCAAACATAATGCTCTAGGAATACCTTCAGAGATTTGAAAGTTTCACATGTACAAAGTCATTACACAGAACTGCAGTAATACAGTAAGAAATAGTAAATAAACAGCAAATTTTCAGTAGACAAGTCAATATGCTTCTGAATGATTTTTTTGTTTAAATTCTCATAGAACATAAGAGGAAGAACCTGACAGAACTGAAATCTGATGGTCTTTCTCTATAAATACTAATCCATCCAAAAAGTGCACCTATGTATCCTTACTTAGGGCATTTAACATCTTGCTGAAAGCTATATGTTGATTTTAAATTACTGACAGCACTCTGATGTTTGTATTAACATTTTAACCAAATATCTACTGCCTGATATGTCTACTCTTCCGTCTGTCACAGCAAAATGCCAAAAGGCCTTTGGTAGCTTTACAAAGAACCATTCAGTATTGTAAACAGCATAATCCTGAATGAAAAATGATTTCTTCAGCCCTAACTGATGCTGGGAATTGGTAACTGATGCATTAATATTGCATTGCATGAGTGAAATACACAAAGTTGCACTCTAAAGTGATATCCAGGACAAAATTTCTAGAAGTGGCTAAAGATTTCTCGACATATAACTGCTGTTTGTTGTTACACGGACAAAATACGGAATGCAACAGCAAAACCCTTAGCTCAAAACATTAATTATTTATTTGTAAGCCCTAAAACAAAGTATGAAAAAGTTATAGGGAGAGAAGCACAACCCTATAGCACTGTTCGCAAGTGTTGCCATACTCACTATAGACATGCAGCTAGAGTCCCTCTGCTAGCCATACTTAACGTTCAGGATAATCTACTTTGGTTAATAAAATGCATAGAAAAGCAGAATCTAGCAGTGGTCCCCATTAGCAATTAACAATTTCTGTTCTATTACTCAAATCACTTACTATTTTGAACTCTAAGCAAGTGGCCAAAAATTTTTCCTTTATTGTACAGCATTCTTATTCTGGGCCACTGTTTCCTAAATTGAGTTATTATCAAAGAGAAAGGTGGGAGGAACATTATGAAAATATCAAAATAAAAACTTTGTAGAGAAAAGTTTTTTTCTTAACTGTCTTGAGAAAATGACTACATATCAATAGCTCCGTAATGCCATGCCCCCCCTTAAGCCACCATCCACCTTTATTCTCTTTTCCTCCCACAAGGTGTAGATCAGGAACAGATGCTTCTTTTTAAAAGAGAAAATGAAAAAATATCTGTTTGCATGTTCATATTTACCTGTCTGAAAAGAAAACATAATCTACAATACAGAATTGTGAGCAATAAAGCCTAAAGATTAAGACAAAATACAGCACTGAACTGCAGTACTAGACTTCTTGGCTCTTACCCCTAAGCACTAAAGGCTCCAGTACTTGTCATGAGTCTAAACTACACAAATCAACTGGTTCTTCTCTGAAGCTCAGCTCTGACAACGTCCAGTTGGTCTGTAAGGCAGACCACAGCAAGACAACCCAGTCACAGCTCAGGAATACATCATGCTAATAAAGGTGTCGTGATTTTTCAACAAACTATTTCAGCATATAAAATATTACAGATGTAGCCTTCAAAAGGAGACATGATGTAAAAAGTAGACTTCCCTAACTAATAAAGACTTTTTTTTCCTATGGAAAAACAGCTGGAAAACAATGTTGAAACAGGCAGTGTGGACATGTGCTACTTAAATGGTATGATGTCATATGCCAGCGTGGAGCATCACAGGAATACATCCTCTTTCTAAAAAGAAGATACAATTTTAAATGAATAGAACCTGAAATATCAATTAAATATCAAACCCCAATGAGGACCAGAGTTGCCTGAGGAAAATTCCTCAGTGAGTTACTAAAAGTTATTTAATATACTTTCAATGCTTTTGTACAGCTCTGTGATGATAGAGTTCTTTCATTAGAAATTCAACTTTCAAATTGGAGTTGGGTGATTCTTATGCATAAGAATACTTTGGTGAAGTTTATCCAGTAGGAAGAGACTGAAAACTGAATAAAGCAGTATTAGAGATCTCTCAGAGCCCAACTATAAAATGCCAAGGAAGACTAACTCCATTAGAGACCTCTTAAACCAGCTTTTCCAAACAAGCATTACCAATATGAAACCTACCTCAGATGATCCAGAGGGTGGGGAGAGTAGAAAAAAAGTTCCTAACTTCTCCTTTCATCTAAGTTATTGCTGCTGGTGCATACCCCTTCTGCATATTTCATGATGGGGAATAATTCCCGTTAATTTGATAACTTGGTTAACTTGGTCAATTCTATTTTCTGGAAGAACAGCGTATACCTCTATGGCAAAACAATGTAAAAATTCTTTTTTCAGGCCAACCAGTGCTCTTATCTTCAAAGTAGTGTTCAAAAATGAAATATTGCTTCCTTCTCTGGACTTCAAATAACTTTAACATTATACATTGCTCTACTTACTTGTTGCATGAAACATCTTTTGAGATGACAGCCAGTTCATCCATCATATGGGCAAGCAAATGTCTTAAAATTTGTGTGCTACTTCTGTAATTGAAATTTCCTTTTCAAAATTTAGCATTTGTTGTTTCTCTAGTGTGCAAATAGTATTAAAATTTGTCTGAAAATTATTAGGATAGATATGAAATCCGCCTTAGCCCATACAAGTCATTGAAAATCCCATTAAAATGTATTATGGTGTTTGGGGTTTTTTAAATATTTGAATTTTCTTTTCGTGCAAATCTTGGATGATTTGCTAATAATAGTTTAAAAACTCCTTAGAGATAGGACAAAAATAATCCAGGTGCTTTACAGAATTCAGATCATGCCAGATATTCCAACAGACAACCAGCTGCTCTACGGCTACATAGTAAACATCATCCCTGTTTAGAGAGCACTATTTTCCTACTGAAGAAACCCTTTATTCTCTTATGTATAACTGCTACTTAGAAGTGATACCAAATTGTTTCACTGACGTCAAAAATGCAGAATTACAAGTCAGCTTATTCTGTTTTTTCCCTTGGCTAAAAATACAGCTTTCCAAAACATTCACCATGAAAATGGAAACTTTCCAAGGTTAACGGAAGTCAACAAACTTGTCAGTGGAAACTCGCCTAGAACCAAAATGCATCTTGTAAACAAAAATGAAATCTTTTTCATACTATGAATTTGCACCGTTGGTTTGTGGTAATGATGATAACATGACAACAGGAGGTCTTGAGCAGCATTTCTGGCTCTTCTACTGGGAAGAGAATAGATAGCCTGCAGTCTTTAGAAGATATCTGATATTATATGTCATAAGAACCAACTTGCATCAGGTATTGGGGAAGAAAGGAAACAGGAGAAATCAGGCAAGTTTTGTTGGGTTTGGGGAAGGAGGAAAGGCTTGTTTGTTTCTATGAACTCAGAGACCAACTCAACTTGGAAAATACTTTGGTGAAGTTTATCCAGTAGGAAGAGACTGAAAACTGAATAAAGCAGTATTAGAGATCTCTCAGAGCCTGACTATAAAATGCCAAGGAAGACTAACTCTGCACTCTATCAGTTTCACCCAGAAAAAAATAAGTATCAGTGATCCTAAGTGCAGTAGTATCTGTCACCTTCCACTCAAACTGCATCAAGAAGCAAGGTACCTCCTATTCAAATGTGTGGCTGTATACTAGAAAATGCTCAACTGAAAAAGGGAAAGAAAAAGTAGTATACAAACCAAAAGGCTAACAGTGCAGCCAATCTTTTTGCCATCCACTTCTCCCATTTTCATGCAGTCCCTAAAACAGAAAGTAATGAAAGTCAAAAGGAATAACGTTTATCCTCTTACACCAAAGCACACCTCAGAAAACAGACATATTTGCCTCGGCAAGCTGACTGAAATGATGCAACCCAAAGGCATTTGGGTGAACAGTTGACCTAGGTGTGTAAGGGTCCTCTTCTAGGACATGGAATATCTCAATCGTCAAGAAAGTCAGTGGGTTTTTTCAGGCTGTGACATTGATTTGCTAGGTGACTGCCGGAGATCATTTGGTTTCTTCATACCTTGTGCTCAATTCATGCCAGCATGGCGGTCAGAAGCCAGGCCCGCTCCCCTCCTGCTCTCAGGCACTCATTCCCAGTCCTGCCCTGCTGCCTGCACAAACCTCAGGAAGAGACACAGGTTGGGCAGCCTCTTTTCCTGGGTTAATTTTAGCCCGTGTCAGTTAGATCACCACGGTGCAGCACAAACACTTGTGTTGGCACAAGGAAGAGGGTGCTGTGAATGAGGGGACAAGCAGGGATGAATTTGCTTTCTTCAGAGCCAGTGTACATCTAAAGTGGTCATGGAATTACCGCAGTAGTTCCTCCTCTGAAAAAACAAAATGACGCTGATCTCCTCTGTAAAATGCTCTGAGATCCACTAAATTTTCCTCAGTAGCACTTTTGTAATTAGGGTCATTTATTGTTCGGGGAAGCAACAGATCTGACCCCCAAGTCAAACGTTAAAGTGGAACCACGTAGAGTTTCATATCACATAGGGAAAAATAGTCAGTGTAACCATGCTGGAGTAAAAAAACATAACAGGCAGACATCACCATGCAGTCACTAAAAGAAATTTAACATAACTTTAAAACATTTTTGCATACATGAGCTAAACAATCATCCCAAATGCTCTTATAACTACCAGTATACACAATAGTTTTGAAAGGTTGAGAGCCTTGGAGGTTCTAATCCAACCGATCCCTTAAGAGAAATAGCACTGCCAGGCTTCTAGAAATTAACAGTTCAGTCTCTTTGTTGACGAAATAGCTTTCCTTTCAAACTATTGGTGACGATGGCAAGTGGAGTACCAGGTCTCACCATGCGTTCCTATGGAATCAGAGAAAACACCTAACACTTAAGCTCTATAAAGTGCTACAACTAATGGCAATGATGAGGACTACGCTGAAATCTGAAGTTTCGACACGGGCTTCACAACTGACTGAGAAAATCCCTTTGAGTCTCCCACTCCTGAAAGGGAGCATACGTCTCTCCTTTCTCTCTCCTTTGTTCATGCGGTACAGTCAGATGTGAGCTCCTCACCCAGAGATCGTATCTTTGTACACATACATACTACGCCGGCTGACACTACAACTAAGCATGATTGACACAGTCATAAGAATTTTACATATTCTGTAAAACAACTGTCAGCTGATTAGTACTGAGCTCTGTGTCTTCAGACAGACTTGAGTCACTAACCTACTGACGAAAGTTTCTGTATTCCTCGATAGCAAACTCGTGCACGCCACTGGGTTTGCATACCCTGGGGAGGCTACTTGGTTGGTTTTCAGCCTGCTTGTCTCATTTTCCTCTCGATTAACATCTGCGGTCAGACATCCTGAGCATGTACAGGTGATGTGTCCATGTGCAGTCACCGTTTGCGCAAGATCACCGTATTTTCCTCCTAATATTTCAAAGATGACAACCCTCCTTATAAATCACGCACCTGTAGTCCAGTAACCTCTCCATGAGGCGAGTCACAGTGGCGATTAACGAAACGCCACTTTCCCTCCATGTTTCCCGCTCAATTTTCTTCAGGAGACTGAAAAAAAATGAAAAAAGAAGCCAGAACAATTTCACCGTTTATTTTTAACTGTCACTATGACAACCAGTCTGCTTTTACCAGTACCTCAATACCTTAGCAACATCTTCGGTAGTTAGATTTTCTTTTACAAACACCCTCCCAAGAAGCACAATTTGCAAACAATGTCTTACCTAGGATAAGGACCAAAAAGTGGAATTCTAGTCCAGGAAGCATTGACAAAACAAATGATTTTTATATTAGCTGCATCAGGTTAAAATATATCAAATACCTAATTTTCAGAATATATTAATATCCCAAAGACTTAACAGAACTCTTACATAAAATTTATATATTAATTTCATGCTGATACATCACAAAACGGGGAATTCAAAGATGTGCCTAGAAAAGAACATTTATCAACTCAATATACCTTCTCACTGGGACCTCAACTTTTTTAACAAAGATTTTTCCTCCTCTCCTGTCTAATATTTCAGTACGTGTGAAATTTAAGAATGGGGAAGAGATTTTAGTAAGATGATTCCCCCTCTTCACTTAATATCTCCTTCTGAGAACATACTATCATGCACACGTAAAATTCCATTAGCTTCAATTGTCATAAGATTCTTTATTAAAAACTGCTGTGTTGAGTTCTGACACTAATGTAAATGCAGATTACACATTGAAGTGAAAAGATTTCAAAATGGTGTTGTAAGTGGAGCTGTCAGTAAAATTATACTTAATATTTCTTTCTGTTACAGGTCTCTGATTTTCACTGCTTCGGTTTATCAAATATTAATCATTTGTGCATGAACTTCCCACATTTCCTCTCTGAGAATGAACAAGGAAATATTTATCTACAGAGTTGTGTTACTTTTATGCTTTGGTGCAGGACCTCAGATGGATGACATGGCCTTGGAAGTATTTTAGCAGTCTCCCTGAAAATGCACACAGGTATGGTTTACTTTGAAGTTTCTGAAAATTAACCCATCCGTATAGTTAAGAGCTTTTTAGAAAGTTGTTAATAGCATCTCCAAACCTTCTGTCTGCAGTGGGCAAGCTGTCAGCTCCACTGACCTTCATCTTTACTGAGCATGTTCAGTCCCATAAAACTCCTACGCCCAAATTTCACCAAACAGATAACAGCACCCAATAACTCCTACATGCCAACTGCACTAGCTATCCACTCCAGCTCTGTTCAACTCCTTACGTACAGGAGGATGGCACAGATGCAATTCTCCAAACTAATTCCACCCAAATGAAGCTGTGCTCTGCTGGAAGCAAGAAGGAAACATTGATCTTCGTTCGTCACCCTTATATCGATCTTAAGACTCCCTTCTTCTCTTTAGGAGGCAATCAGATGGCTTTCCTTCACCTTCAGAGACTGGCTACCTGTCATTGCCAGCAGAGACAGATGACCAGAAGAGGCTGAAGCACTAATCTGCCATCTCTGCTTTCCATACAGAATACACAGGCTAACTTAATTTACTTTTAAACCCCTTACATTCCTTTCAATACAGGTTTTTGTGTCTAACAAGAAATAAGAGTAGAGCCTGTTACATTATTAAGCCCTGATTACTGCCCTGATTTTTCCTTTCAACCCTGTGTTAAACAGGAACATTTCAACCTAAATTCATCAAAATAATTACCTACAGTTCCTGTAGAAAAACAGCAGAAGTCTGACTTCTCTTTTACAACAGATGGTTTTCATCTGCATTTGACTTATGCATGTTCCTTACAAATGTATTGGCATATTCATTATAAATACACAATTTGTACAAATGGGTTGTGTAGATACTTTCAAAGTACTTATTCGAACTGACATCAATGTCGTCAGCTGAACAATTTTATGACTTGCCTTCTGATGCATGCCTCCCTCTCTGCACCATACATCTTTCACCACAATGCACAGAACAAACACTCAGAATGAAAGAGCTACTGAAATGTATCCTTCTGCTTCCTCATGGCTATATCTCGATAGAATTAAATTCCTCTTACTTACAGGTCCCAAAGCATAGCCAAGATGCTGTGTTCTACAAAGCACTAAGGGGGATAAACGACACAGAGAAACAATGAAAACACTGCTGCCTATCCATGCTACTATAGCCTAACATCTGGGCTCACTCGAGCAATTGTGGTTTAGTTTTTTATGGTTTGTTTTTTTGGGTTTTGTTTTGGTTTTGGTTTGTTTTGTTTTTTTTTAATTTTGGGTTACCAAGAATAAGAGAGTGGGGACCCAGAGGATCAGAGCTCTCCAGGGATGAATGCCAGGCTTAGAACCATGTTCAGGCTAGCTCGATCATGTAGTAAATGGATTTTATATGCCTAAGCCACAGAGTTATTCAGACCGCTAAGTCCCAGACATCTAATCCTGGAGGTGCCTTAAAAACATCTGGATGTCTGTTTTGGAGTACAAAGTCCTCCAGGTACCTCACTACAGCCAGAGGTTCCCTCATCCAGTCAGATGGGTCAAAGTCAAACTTTGGTGCAAATGTTCAGAGATGAGTGAGGAGCTACCCAAACCTCACAAAAATATTCAGAAGAGCTCTGAAAGACTCAGTCCAGACAGAGTCTAATGCACTGGGCAGTGCTGAAATCAGTCATGCAACTGGGGGAAGAAACTAAGAAGACTGAAGACAGCATGGGAGAGGTAGCAGTCATCACTTTTTATATAATAACTTCACGGCTACAGAAATCACCCACAAACTGGCAGAGCTTGCTATTAAATGCCTGCTCAGCTTGAACCTCAGCTCCAATTTCTTCAAAGAGAAGCCTCGTCGTCAGACCCTCAGTGAAGCCCAGGTTTTGTGCCTCAATAATGTGGCCACCAAACCTCCCAACCTGAAACAGTTCGTGTTAAGCCAAACCAGAATACAGCTACCAAAGTAATAAACTGGCAGCATCCATCGGATTCAGAACAAAAGAGCTACCTGAGCATATCCCTTGGCTTCCAAGGATTTTGTTCTAACCATCAACTCTTTAATAAAGTGAAATCATTTTTTCCCCTGTGCTAATCAACTCAGGAATCCAATTGCAGTGTTACAGTGTAAATGTAGACCAGGACACCTATCATACCATGATTACACCGGGTAACAACTACAATATCTAGTTTCTCATGATAGCAAAATGTTCACTACTCCATGCTTTGCAGCTCTTCAAATGACAGCAGGAGCTAATCACTGAGTGGTCACATTCAAGTCCCTAGAAAGACATTGATTCAAAACAAACAGCAGTTGTCTTCCCCTACTTTCCCTATGTCTTTTCATTTGATAAAGATAATTCCATTATAAGCAGTAAATTCTAAGCACGTAATATTTTAGATATGTCCAGAGATGCTTATAATTTGTCCTTGAAAATAGAAGATGTTCAGAGGAAAGATGCAGCGATTGTCTCGTGGAAAAAAAAAAAAAAAGTAGTTAATGTGGGAGTTGAGAGATTTAAATTCATTTTCCAATTCAGACAAAATAAACAAAAAGCATGACAAAACCTCAAAGTGTCACAGCCACTGCAGTTACTAAACAGTATCCAAAGTAGCTGTGTGCATCCCCTTGGCTCCCAACTGTACCTATCAAAACTGACCATGCCAAATCTTCAGAAAGATCCGGTAATATTGTAGCATTAAAGACTATTTTGCTTGCTGCAAAACTCTATTACTCACAGTCCTTGGGTACACACCACATCTCTGTCACTGCAGCCTAAACAAGTCTGCTTTCTTGCACTGTCTAAAGACACTCTAATATTGCTTAGTTTAAATTACCCGTGGAAGCAATAAAATAAAATAAAAAAAGAAGAAATCTCTGGCTAACTGACCCTGTCCCCTGCATTCAGCTCCCTAAACTGTCCATCTGATTTTAATAGTTTTCCTTCCTTTATGTCATCCTCCATTTTAGATTAGTTATCTTCTGCAAACTCTCCTCTTGAGACGTCCTAATGTATGGGTCAAATCAAACTCAGATAAAAAACGAACAACAAATACTATTTTTTCTTAAGCTGGAAGTAAACTTGAGCAGTTACTCTGAAATTTCCCAAAGAGTTAAGTTTTAACTTCTGTTATACCAGAACAGGAACAACAAATACACTGGTGCTGTGAGACATTTTGCAATTTAAATTATCATGACTATGTCTTCAGCATTTAGATTTATAAAAGGCTCTCACCATTTTTCACTGTATCTTGTTTAACATCCTCCAGTTTAAATCTAACTCAAAACTGTAAAAAAATTAAGAACTATATTTCATACCAATACGCTTTCTTATAGAATTTTAAGTTATTTCAGTGACAGACATCCTGATGTATTTTGCATATCAGAATGCATTTAGACTTAATTTTATAATTAGAGCTTTTCCCTTAATGCCTTAATTTTCAAGATAGAATACTGTATAACTAAAATATTGAAATCATCTTACCTTTTATTATCTTTACTCAGATTATGAAAAATTTCATTAATAACTACAAGAAAGTTCTGCTTTAGCATACTGTACTGTTGTTTGCCACTATTCATCCATTTCCATAATATTCTGCCTAATCTCTCTACACTTTTGCTTCTGTAAATAATAAATATTTAGGACCTCTTATTTTTTTCAACTCAGTACAGCTACATAGTTATATGTTTGCAATTCACAGACACTGAGATCTGAATGTTGTTACTTAAGCAAAGACAACAGAGCTAAAACT